>NW_012113919.1:2975483-3077788 GCF_000951035.1 Colobus angolensis palliatus
GTATACATATGTAACAAACCTGCACGTTATGCACATGTACCCTAGAACTTAAAGTATAATAAATAAAAAAAAAAAATAAAAAAAATAAAAAGAAAAAAAAAAAGAAATATATGGTTACAAAACAGAAGGCAAGAATCCTTTATGAAAGAAAAGAAAAACTATCAGACTTATAAACAAAAAAGCATATTGACCTTTTTCACAAAATGTACCAAAACAAACATGGAGAGAGGAGTAGATTTAGAAAGTTATAATTATTAACAACACTCTAAATTAAAGAATTAATGGATGCTGTTTCATTATTGCATACAAATCATTCAAATACCAAGAGAGAAAATGCACAGAAAAAAAAAAAACGATAGTAACCACATATAAAGAAAAATATGGTATAAAAACAACAAATATAAACAACAAAAGTAAAATCAAAGAATTCATACATATGGTCTATGTGTGTGTGTGTATATATATTATATATATAATATATATATTTTTTGTTGTATATATATTATATATATAAAACAAAACATACAAAATTTTTACCACTGTCACTTCCTTTGCTAATACTTGGGCCATAAGCCATCAACTCTCATCAGGATTACTTGAAATAATTCAATAATTACTGAATAATTGAATATTTTAAATAACAGTGTAGTTTGTATTTATCAAGTAGTTAATACGTACATGCTACTTTCCAAATATTATCTCATCGAATCATCACAAACTCCCATAAACTACGATATTTTCCTATTTAACAAAAAAGGATATAGAGAGGTTGAACCAATGATCAACACGGACTCAATGCAGTAAATGCCAAGGACTGTCTTTCAGCAGCATCCATGTTTATAAGCACAGCTTATATTGCCATACAGCAAAAGTAAGGAAAGAACAAAGCTTCATTTTCTTTTTTATCTGATAGTAAAATGTTAATATTTATAATCAATCTAAAAATAATAAATAGAAAAAAAAACTCGATGCCTATCTTATTTATAAGTAAAGATATAAATATACTGGTGAGTCTTCTGGGTCCCTTCTTGCATTTGCTAAGGAGTTTCTCAATGAGTGTCCCATTGGTGCCTTCAACAGTGTGGCAGGTTCCTCGCAATCCTCATTGGTGTCATTCTGATACACACACTAACCCCACTAATCCTCTAAGACTGATTATTGCCTCTGATGTCATTCTCTCCCACCTCCTTACAGTCCATTCTCAACAGAGAAGGTCAGAATATTGTGCAAAAGTGTGAGTTATTTTGCTGCTCAGAGCTGTTTAACATATTATTAATTCACTCAGAATAAAAGTCAGCATCTTAGCAGTGTCTTGGGAAAATAAAGAAAGAAAGAAAGAAAAAAAAACCCTATAGTATTTGCCTTACACTCTCTAGTCTCATTTTCTAATACTTCTCATTCCTTCTCTCCACTCCAACAGAGACTCCTCACTCTTTATCCTTCACCCTGGCACCCTGCCACTTCATGCTTCTTGCGCTTTCTCAACTAATCCCCAAATAACTTATTCTAAAGCTCAGATGTTATCCTTTCCCCCTGTTGTATCTTGTATCCTTTATATCTCTGCTTAAATGTTAATTTTCTGTGAAGTATCCCTAGGAATTCCCATCTCTTATTCATGCACTTGGTCTCTCATATATATGTATATTGTACTGTTTGCCCACAGCTAAGATTAGTACCTTAAAGAGTACCTACTACATAAATGGAGCTCAATAAGTATTTGCTAAATAAATGGATGATTTTGAGCCCGTTAATCAAAGATTTTAGATACTTTGGTTATCTTCATCCTTATTAGCTCTTTCCAGTTATGTCATTTTCACTTTGACTTGGCCCTAATTCTGTCCTGTCTGGTCCTCACTTATCTTCTGTACTGTGCAGACCTAAATTTTGCAAGAGGAGCACCTGGGCATTGGAGCTACCAAGAAGGAAAAGAATATTGGATTAATTACTGCTTCTTAGAATAAAAATTTTAGATTTTTCTAGCATCTGTGTGATTCCTTCAACCAGTTAAAGTGACTCTTCATTACTGCATAATGTTTTCCACCAGTATAAAATGAAGATTCCAGTAATGAACACTCCACAAAATATAAAGTGCATTATGGATTTCATTTAGACAGCCTTAATTTAAATTATTTTGGCTGCTGCCCACCAAATATAATTGAGTTACTTAATCAGTCCCTTTACTGACAAAATGAAATGTTACATGTAGAATTTTGTGAACTATGTAGAAGATTTATTGATATTAGTCCCTTTCTTAATTTAGAAAATTAAACTGTGAATTAATTTTGCTTAATCTAATTTTCCTTGAGAGAGAGGATATACTGTTTTTTTTTTTACTATTCATTTGTTGATGACTTCATTAAATGAACAAATAATTACTGAGCATCTATTTATGCCAAGCAGTGGAATTTCATAAGGTTGAAATTTGCCATGGGATTTCAGTGATAAAGATACAAATAGCCAATTAATTCTAACTAAATACCAGACACTATAGGGAAAACTTGGTATAAAACTAAGAAGAGATAGAATATTAACTAATTTAACCCTAATTACATCCCCAAAATTTCAGTCTGTTACTGTTCCCTTTTACAAATGAGAAACGGAGAAGTAAAGAACATAGTTTGCTCAATGGCATATTGCTCCTATCTTGAAAGCTCAACTCAAGGGCATCTGAGACCATATGGCTCCAAAATCCCTGTTATAATAGACTAAAACCTACCATCTTAAACATGAATAAACTTAATTGCTACCATCAAAGACCTTACAGTATAGCAGAAAAAATGAGCAGCTAAAATATTTAGTACTATGGTATAAGTTGATACGCCTGCTGTAATAAAAGTTTGTATGGAAATTTAAAGAAACTCAGATTAAGAAGTAACTTTACAAATGGGTAACAGGTGTTAGCAGAGAAAGCTGAAGAGTAACAGTGACCTAGATGTCTGAGAAATATTATTTAATAAGCAGGTCTAGCCCATTCTAGGAAATGAGAAAGAACAACTGTGATTAATTATTAGATAACTTTGTGAGGTCAATTCCAGTTCTCTGGGAGTTGTATCTGTCTCTTTCTCCATGAAATTGCAACCTTATTACTCTGACGTTTGAATGCCTATTTGGAACATATAACTTTATAAACATGCGAAGACTGGAAGAGAAAGTATTCACATTCACAAAATGAATGCTATATTCACTGTTAATGTGTCTCATTTCCCTCCTTCTAAATACAAGTAGTACCTTTCAATTCCACATACAGTAAAAGATAATTGGGTACTTGGAAATAACATAACCAAAGATGAAAGCCGTGAACATCCCAATCCCATTGTCAGTCTGTCGCATTAATAGAAGTGCAATCATCTTGCTTTATTTTAAATATGCCATGTGAGAAAAATTTTAAAAAGCAATCCAGCACCCCTGGTATGCACCATTGTTCTTTTTATTGCCAGGTTATTCTCAATGTGAAAATCACAGATGTTGACCAAAATTAAAGTAATAGTTCACTCTCATAAAAGCAGTGGTTTACAGATTGCTGAGATAATATGGTAGCTATGAACATGACCATCTGCTTTATGTCCAGCCATTAGTAATGTGACTATTTTTATTTGATTAAAAACCTTACACAATCAGCTACTCAATAAGTTTCTGTGAAAACATTTTTACATTAAATAAGATTGTACCTTATGTTGTCAACCTTGGATATTACCCTATATGGTTTCCATTAATCTCATGATAGCTAGAATTATGGAAATTTATTCTGTGTACCTCTCTCTTCCTGCTAGTCATGGTGCTAAAACACATGTATAGTTTGGTAGAGATAAAAAATAATAAAAAATTCTCAATTTTTAATTTTTGTGATTGATGTAAACTAAGAGAAATAAACACCATAATGAATCCACTTCCTCCTTTCCCCAAATTCTAGACATATAGTTGTATCAGACTATACAAATACAAATTCTACAAACATGTTGAGTTCTCATTTTATGTCAGTGACTTTCTTTGCATTAGAAATGCAGGTGTAAAAGAAATACAAATCTCTGTTCTCATGGAGTTTCATAGGTAACAGAAAAATATACACAGAGTCAAACTACTCATGTAGTTATGAGTGCCATGCAGACAAAAACACAGTGATATGAGAGAAAGTGACAGCTGGGTTGAGTTGGAGAGATGGGTATGTTGCATTGTAGTTTTAAGGAAGCTATTCAAAGAAGGTAACATTTTAGCTAAGTTTCCTGTCTATAAGAACAACTTATTTTTTCTATTAGAATACATTCTAAATTTGTGCCTTGAAACATGACAGTCAACAAAACCAGACAAAACCAATGTCTGTTAATCTTTATAATACCATTTTGTTCTTACTATACTCAGCCACATTGGCCTTTTTTTTCTGATGTTTTGAAAGTAGAGATATTACTTGTGGATTGTATATGAAAGCAGAACAATTGTACATGCCTACATGTGAAAGATAAAGGAAAGAGAAGAAACACTGTTGACCTCTTAGGATTTGGGCTTGAGTACCTGGGATAACTTTAGAACCATTTACTGAGTTATGAAGGAAATATATCCGTGTCCTTTCCTTTTCTCTATACTCCTCTCCATTCCTTTCCCTTTTTCGTCTTTCCCCTTTCCATTTTCTTCTGTCTTCCTTTCCATTTTTCTCTGTTTCTTTCCTTCTCTCTCTCCTGCTTTCTCTCACTATCTCCCTTCTTCCTTCCTCCCTCCCTTTCCTTCCCTCTTTCTCTCCCTCCCTCTCCTTCCCTCTTTCTCTCCCTCCCTCTCCTTCCCTCTTTCTCTCTCTTTCTTTCTTTCTTTCTTTCTTTCTTTCTTTCTTTCTTTCTTTCTTTCTTTCTTTCTTTCTTTCTTTCTTTCTTTCTTTCTTTCTTTTCTTCCTTCCTCCCTCCCTTTCCTTCCCTCTTTCTCTCCCTCCCTCTCCTTCTTTCTTTCTTTCTTTCTTTCTTTCTTTCTTTCTTTCTTTCTTTCTTTCTTTCTTTCTTTCCCTCCTTCCTTCTTTCTTTCTTTCTTTCTTTCTCTTTCTTTCTCTTTCTTCTTTCTTTCTTTCTTTCCTTCTTTCTTTCTCTCTTTCTTGCTTTCTGCCTCCCTCTCCCTTTGTCTCTCTTTATTTCTTTATTTCTTCTTTCTTTTTCTTCAGGATATATTTGGATATATTTGCGTTTTAAATAATTGTAAATATTGAGGTGACACTTGAGCCTTCTCTCCTATTTCCCTTCACCACTGTGAGCTCTAAATCGGTGACAAATCACTTTAAACAAACATGGCTTTTCTGTTATTTACATCAATATTTCTTAACATTGTGCTTATGCAGATGTATTTAAATTATGAGACAAAATAGAGAAATTGCAGAGGGAAGAAGATGTTTGTGACCCACATAACTAATAAACATTAAAAAGTTAACACAAAAGTAATAAGATTGGCAAAATAAGTTAATAGGCATGTCACAAAAGAGACTATCTAATGGCCAAGTGATCATATGAAAAGGTGTTTAATTTCATTTATTAAGTAAATGCAAATTAAAGCTACAAGAAGAAATCAATAAGCAACAGAATGTCTAAAATTAATTGATTGAAAATTGAAGTACTGGAAGGAAGGTAGAATAACAAAAACCTTTAATAACCCTCAGCCTGCTAGCAGGATTTTATATTATTGTATATATTTTGGGGAAATTGTTTGGCCATATTTATGACAGTTAAAATACTTGCTCTCTGTGACCCAGCAATTCCACATGTAGTGTATGTATCTGTGTTATTTTATTTTCCCATTGCTGATAAAGACATATCTGAGACTGGAAAATGTACAAAATAAAGAGGTTTATTGGACTTACAGTACCACATGGCTGACGAGGTCTCACAATTATGGCAGAAGGCAAAGAGGAGCAAGTCACATCTTACATGAATGGCCACAGGCAAAAGAAGAGCTTGTGCAGAAAAACTCCATTTTTAAAACCATCATATTTTGTGAGACCCATTCACTATCATGAGAACAGCATGGCAAAGATCCACCTCCATGATTCAGTTATCTCCCACCAGGTCCCTCTCACAATATGTGGGAATTATGGGAGCTACAAGATGAAACTTGGTTGAGGACGCAGAACCATACCATATCATTCCATCCCTGCCCCCTCCCAAATCTCATATCTTCACATTTTAAAACCAAGCATGCCTTCTCAACAGTCCCCCAAAGTCTTAACTCACTTCAGCATTAACTCAAAAGTCCACAGACCAAAATCTGATCCAAGACAAATCCCTTCCACCTATGAGCCTGTAAAATAAAGAGCAAGTTTGTTACTTCCTAGATACAATGGAGATACAGGCATTGGATAAATACAGCCATTTCAAATGGTAGAAATTGGAGAAAACAACAGGGCTACAGGTCCCATGCAAGTCCAAAATTCAGTTGGGCAGTCAAATTGTAAAGCTTCAAAATGATCTCCTGTGACTTCATGGTTCACATCCAGGTCATGCTGATGCAAAAGGTAGGTACCCATAGTCTTGGACAGCTCTGCATCTGTGGCTTTTCAGGGTACACCTTCCCTCCCTACTGCCTCCATGGGCTGGCATTGAGTGTCTGCAGCTTTTCCAGGTGCAAGGTGCAAGCTGTCAGTAGATATACCATACTGGGGTCTGTAGGACAGTGGCCCTCTTCTCCCAGCTCCACTAGGCAGTGCCCCAGCAGGGACTCTGTGTGGGGGACCCACCTCACATTTCCCTTCTCCACTGCCCTAGCAGTGGGGTCCATGAGGACCCCACCCCTACAGCAAACTTCTGCCTGGGCATCCAGGCATTTTCACACATCTTCTGAAATCTAGGCAGAGGTTTCTAAACCTCAATTCTTGACTTCTGTGCACTCACAAGCTCAATGTCACATGGAAGCTCCCAAGGCTTGAGGCTTCCACCTGCTGAAGCTGAAATGGCTCCATTGTCTGGAGTATATAACATGGTTCTTTGCCTTGGTCGAGAAAGAATTCAGGACATGGATATGCACAAGGCGTGTTTTTAGGAGTGGAAAGCTTAATAGACAAAGAAAAAGAGAGAGAAAGAAAAGCTTCCTCATGCTGAGGAAGTGGGTCACTCGAGGGGGTCTCTAGTTTGTGGTGGGATGCCATTGATTTTGTATAGACGTTTGAGGAGACTCTGTGATATACATGGGGTCCAGAGGATTTGTTTGACAAGGTGTGCCGTTTATATAGCCGACAAAAAGACTGGCCCTCCACCCTAGTCTTTCATTATGCGAATGTGGCCTCTAGCTGTTGGTTTCCATAATGATTACACACATGGTTTTACTTGCATGATACTGGCACACAGGTGGTGACAAGGTAAAGTGAGCAGGAAGCAGCATATTGAATTTACTTGGTTTCCAGGTGCAGCTGCCAGCATTTACATATAAAAGCTTCTAGTTTGCATATCTATGCCTGACTCTTCAGGCTGCTTTCTGTTAGAGATGAAATGATTTGGGGCTTCTTTTTATTAAAGGAAAATTCCACCAAGAACTCTCTTACCCTTTCTAGCTGCCTACAAATAATTTCTTAATAACTCCTGTATTATTTCCCTCCTCAGGAGACATAACACTAACTGCTGTCAGGCGGTGTTGGACAACAATTCTTTCTAGCTACTTTCTGCTGAAAAGGGGCATCTTGTTGGGGGGCAGCAGTTGGGGCTTCTCCTGAGGTTGATCTAGGGGTTCTCGGAAAAATGGCATGTTTATGTGTGGCTCTGTTTGCAGCACCATTTGGAGTTTGATTGCTTCTAGGTAAAAAGAGATACATTTTATAAAAACGTTTAAAGTATATGATTAGAAAATGGGTATTAAGATTACCACGGTTAGTGGAGGTCCTATAGACCCCAGCTATGACAGTTGAGTGTGTTACCTGTTACACTAATGGATTGTAATACCGGTTAGTCTCCACTAGAGGGTGATGTACATTACCAGAATTTTTAATATACAAGTAACATACTCCTTTCCACTTTGATTTGGCAGCAGGGAATAATTTTAGGTTTAGGCCATTTTCATAACTTGTGATATGATTGGGAAAAAATATTATTTAGTGGCTAAAATAACTTTAGTGTTAATCTTGGGAATTTCTTTCCTTTGTTATTTTATGACTTTCTCAGCCCTCTTGCAACATACTTAAACTTCCTGACCTGTCCAAAACATCCGCCCTTTAAACAACCAGTCATTTCTTTTTAGGACAAGAATTTAACATACAAGATCCTTTCTTATCCTTTCCTATATAAAATATCTTTCTTTATAACCTTTATATAGCTTAGGTTCTGACCCCGGTAACCTCCACGTCTGGGTGCAGTTTGATCTCCAGTGGTCTCTACCACAGGCTGGACAGGGTCAAGGTGGTTTTCTCTTGCTGTTTTGTCACTCTTTCTAAAATGCCCTGGCTTGGCACACTGATAGTGACCAGTGGATACACTTCAGAGATTCTGGACTTTGCAAGCCTTTAAAGCAGCTACTAGAGACTTTGTCCTTCTCCTGAGCTTTCTCTCTTTCTTTTGTGCCTCCTCCTTGTCCCCATTATAACAGACCAAAGTGTCCACCTTCAGGAGGTTCTGTAAGCTACTGTATGGTCCTATTACTTGCTTCTGTAGTTTCCTTCTAATATCAGGAGCTACCTGTGTAATAAACTTATCCTTTAGAATGAACTGTCCCTTATCAGAGGATAAGGAGGAGTGCTCTATTAGTGCCACTCTCAGTCTTTCCCTAAAGGCTGCAGGATTCTTTTCTGGCTTTTTGTCTGTTATAGACAGTTTAGAGGAATTACAAGATATGACTTTAGTTATTCATAGGTTCTTTAGAATGTGTATTAAAAAGTGCTCCCTTTTCTATTCATCTGCAGAGCTATTGGGGTCCCAGTCAGGCTTATCAAGAGGAACTACTTCCCTTCCTATTGGGAATGATGTTTTTGCTATTTCTTCTTTATTCCGTTTGATGTATTATAGATGATATTGCTCATCTCTGAAATTATCTGCTGTCTGCAGAGTTGCCTGCTTTTCAGATACTGTTAGGGTTTGGCTTAGCAGCAGCATAACGTCCTTCCATGTAAGGTGAAACACCTGAATTAAATTCTGGAAAGCTTCTATATACCTATTGGGGTTGGCAGAAAATTGACCCAAGACTTCCTTTGTTTACCTAAAGTCCTGTAATGAGAAAGGAATTTTAGGTGGCCCCAAATAAGAGGAATTCTTAAATATTTCCCCTGGAAATTGCTTTTCTAATTCTGGGGAATCATTCTCTATAGCCCTGCCTGATATGCCTGTTAAAAAAGCTGGGTTGATTTTACAATGCTTGCAAAGATTTAGTAAAAATACCATGCCCTTAAGCAAAAATAAATAAATAAATAAATAAATAAATAATTGGTTGCTTTTATCTCCAAAGTCCTAAGGTTAAAAAAGTTTCGGTGTTTCAGAGTGCACTCCAGAGGGGTACAAGCTGAAAATCGTGTGTTACCTATCAGAAAAAGAAGTAAGAATAAAAGTATCCTTTTAGTCTCCCCTTCTTTCATTGTGACCCAGGATGGAGGGGAAGAGAGTGGAAGCGTCCCCTCTTTCTCTTTGGTTCCTGGGTCCCGCCACCATGTTAAATGTGCCTCCCATGGTTGTAGGCATGGTCCTCTAAGCCATGGAGGCTGCTGAACTAAGTGATAGGATTAACCACGTTTTACTCACCCAGCCTTGGTATATCTGCCTGTGTGATCTGCCTGGCTCCCCAAAAAATGGATCACCAAAAACACTGTCCTCTTTCGGTGAGGCTTCTTTAATGGAGGCAATGTGCTAAATTGTCTGCTATTATGGCCCGGGTAAAACATTTACCCTTAAAAAAATGGTTCCGGTTAACTTCTGAACTTATAATCCCCTTCCTAATTAAGTACTGTTCTAATTGGAGACAGAATAGGTACCTTAAATGAACGTAGAGACCCAATGGTGATTTTTCCTGCTTTTGGGACAGTTTTGGCACTAACATTTGACTGCAGAGGACATTTTACTCCTAATTGTTGAAGACAGAGCTTTCCTGTTTATAGATGGGGCTTTTCTAGCAGTGCAAAAAGAGGGGAATTGGGAAGCTGCAGTGTTACGGTAAAGGACCCACAATGCACCACATGAAGAGGATGTCTATTTCCACTAGGTGGCGATGTTGGGTCAGAAATGCCATGAGCTCACCAGGGAAACGGTTGAGAAAGCGACACTCGCTGAGTTATTATAGCATTTGCTGATCTTTCCTAACAGAACTGTTTCCCTGAACTGTAAAATTTCCCACGCATTGTACACACAGAGACATAGCAACCGTAGATACAAAATAAAGAAACATTTTGCAACAGGATAGCTGGAGACCAATTACCAACCCCCGATGGGCTGACAGAGTCTGGGTTCAGTCCAGAAGCCTTTGAATAACGCCAAGGTGAGCCCTGCCCAAAAGTCCCCAGTTGCCCCAGACTTCTCCCAGCCTCGCATGATGGCTAGGAACTCCATGAAAGGTAAACTGATTTGAAGAGAGTCTTGAAATTAAAGGACAGATTTGAGGTTTGCTCCATAGGCAACAGTCTGATGTTTCTATCTTCTGTTCTGATCCCAATCCCTGATGAGCACCCAAGTGAAATGGCTCTGTTGTCTGGGGTGTATATACCTTGGTTCTTTGTGTTGGTTGAGAAAGAATTCAGGACATGGACACACACAAGGAGTGAGTTTAAGAGCAGTAAGTTTAATAGACAAAAAAGAAGAGAGACAGAAAATGCCTCCTCATGCTGAGAAAGTGGGTTGCCCAAGGGAGGGTTTCCAGTTTGCAGTGGGAGGCAATCAATTTTGTACAGTGGCTTGAGGTGGTGGTTGATTTACATAGGGTCCTGGGGATTGGTTAGACCAGGTGTGCCATTTACATACCCCGTGAAATGACTGGTCCTCCCACCCTACCCTTTATTATGCAAATGTGTCCTCTTCCTGGGAGTCACCATGATGCCTGCACACATGGTTTTACCTGGCAGCTGCCATGATCCCTGTACATGTGGTGACAAGGTAAAGAGAGTAAGAACTACCTTATTGAATGTACCTGGTTTCCGGGTATATATGCTGGCATTTACATATATAAGCTTCTAATTTGCATATCTATGCCTTACTCTTCCCATTGCTTTCTGTTAGAGAAGAAATGGTTTGAGACTGCTTTTTATTAGAAGGAAATTCCACCGAGAACTCTTTTACCTTTTCTAGCTGTCTGAAAATAATTTCTTAATAACTTCTGTATTAAAACCATAGCATGAGCTCTATGTTGGCCCCTTTCAGACACCACTGGAGCAGCCAGGATGCAGAGCGCCAAGTCCCTTGGCTATACACAGCACAGGGACCCTGGACCTGGCCCACAAAACCACTTTTTCTTCTGGGACTCCAGGCCTGTGATGGGAAGGGCTGCTGTGAAGGTCTCTGACATAGCCTGGAGACATTTTCCTCATGATCTTGGGGATTAACATTAGGCTCCTTGATACTTATGCAAATTCCTGCAGTTGGCTTGAATTTCTCCTCATAAAAGGATTTTTCTTTTCTACTGCATAGGCAGGCTGCAAATTTTCTCAACTTTTATGCTGTTTCCCTTTTAAAAAAGAATGCCCTTAACAGCACCCAAGTCACTTCTTGAATGCTTTGCTGCTTAGAATTTTTTTTCCACTAGGTACTCTAAATCATCTCTCTCAAGTTCAAAGTTCCACAAATCTCTAGGGTAGGGGCAAAATGCTGTCAGTCTCTTTGCTAAAACATAGCAAGAGTCACATTTACACCAGTTCCCAACAAGTTCCTCATCTCCTTTTAAGACCACCTCAGCCTGGACCTTATTGTTTATGTTAATATCAGCATTTTTGTCAAAGCCATTCAACAAGTCTTTAGGATGTTTCAAACTGTCCCACATTTTCCTGTTTTCTTTTGAGCCCTCTAAACTGCTCCAAATTTGGCCTGTTATCCAGTTCCAAAGTTGTTTCCAGATTTTTGGGTATCTTTTCAGAAATGTCACGATCTACTGGTACCAATTCACTGAATTATTCTGTTTTCACGCTGATAATAAAGACATACCTGAGACTGGGAAACTTACAAAAGAAACAGGTTTATTGGATTTGCAGTTCCACATAGCTTGGGAGGCCTCACAACCATGGTGGAAGGCAAAAGGAACAAGTCACATCTTATGTGTATGGCAGCAGGCAAAAGGAAAGCAGAGACACTCCTGTTTTTAAAACCATCAGATCTCATAAGGACCATTCACTATCATGAGAACAGCCTGGGAAACACCACCATGATTTGATTACCTCCCACCAGATCCTTCCCACAGCACCTGGGAATTATGGGAGCTACAAGATGAGATTTTGGGGCAGACACAGAGCCAAACCATTTCCGTATCCAATGTGAATGCATGCACAAGTGAAACAGGAAATATGTAGAAGTATGTACTTAATAACATGATTAGCAGTACTCTAAAGTTGCAAACCACCTATATGTCTATTTATTATTAAAGAAATGATAATTTACTAACATAAAGATGTGTTTTATAGCAATATAAATAAACTACAGGTATGCACAACATGGAAAACACCCACACATTAAAAA
This sequence comes from Colobus angolensis palliatus, assembly GCF_000951035.1. Taxonomy (NCBI): domain Eukaryota; kingdom Metazoa; phylum Chordata; class Mammalia; order Primates; family Cercopithecidae; genus Colobus; species Colobus angolensis. Next base: position 2,988,071 of record NW_012113919.1, read on the forward strand.
ACAGAATCCAAATAACAAAATAAGATTTATTGTGAAAGACAGGGGCCAGCTACTGTATTTGAAAAAGAATTTGGCTTGAACCTGCATTTTAATTGAGCTTAATAACCTAACCATAACTATAGTTGCACCAAGATAATATTTGACCTGAGCAATCTATCTTGAGCTGGAGGTTAATTGTTTCCTTGATCCATAAAATACAATGTGAACTGAAAGATTAAATTTTAAAATGAACATATTAAATGGATGACCAGTACGCATAGGTTCAGGTGGCATGCACTGCTTCAGATTTCCCTGATACCTTTTTCTACTCAGATTAGCTTTCTGGTGCTGCCTAAGAAAACACCACAGACCGGGTGCCTTGTATCGGGTACATTTATTTTGCTGTGGAACTGGAGACCGGGAAGTCTGAGATCAACATATCCACAAATTTTCTGATGTTTCTTTCCTTGGCTTGCAGATAGCCACATTCTCCCTGTGTCCTCACCTGGTCCTGTGCCCGTGCCTGTGCATCCCTGGTATCTCTTTGTGTTTCCTAAGTTCCTTTTCTTATAAAGGCACCAGTCAGACTGGATTCTACTCTAACGACTTCATTTTAACTTAATTTCCTCCTTAAAGGCTGAATTTAAATACAGTTACCTTCTGAGGCTTTGGGGATTAGAGTTTCAACCTATGAGTTGTACAGGATGCAATTCAGTCCATAACACTGCTGCTTTTTCATCCCACCTTAAAAAAATATTGTATGCCCCCATGGAATATTATCTATGGTTATAGAAACAAAAGACAAATCCACATGGCCCGATTTCCTGATTACTCTGCATGATGTGTTATTTATATTCAGTCATTCCTGCGTAAAGGCCAATAGTTTGGCTTGTGGTTCACAGATCTGGAGTAACAAAATTGAAAAGTTAGTGACAAACTATGAAGATTTTTTTTTCTTTGATGTCCACATGAATATATTTATCTCTGTGGAAGGAGATCTAAATAACAAGGAGGATGTGAAGACCCATCTTGTAAATGCCAGTTAGCCCCTTTCCTCTGTTCAAAGGGTCTCTGTGCCAAGCACTCATGATGGCAATGATCAAGATCAAAGCTGGGCTCAGCAATATGAACGTTCACTCACCCACCCTGACCCTATATATGTCATCACAGCTGAATGCCTGCTGCTGCTGAGGTTGACATATAACTCCAGATGTGGCACCATTCCGTGGATGTGGTGGGGTAAATGGCAATCAGACAGCTCTCAGTAGCAGAGTAATTATGCTAAACACTTTTCATCATGGACAGTCAATGCTTTCTCAACACTGGATAGACATATTGAGGGAATAGATTTACATTCTTTGGCTATACTGCTGTGGCCAGCACCAACATTCATAGACCTGCATAATATTTCACCTGTACCAGCTTTATTCCACAAATTATCTCTTCTTTCTAGACAACCAGTTTTGCACTGTAGTCATGGATTCATGCCTAAAGAAATAATTAATCCTAGGGTCAGCTGGTTTGACAGAGCAGTGAAATGCCTGACTGAAGAGTCAATTACCACATCAACTGGGAAATAACACCCTGAAAACTTGGCCAGTTATCTCAGAAAATGACTTCAGTAATTACTTTAAACCAGAAGCCAGCTTATGGTACCGATTTTGTCACAGGATGACAACAATGAATGCAACCAGCAATATTTTGATCACCATGAGCAAAATAGCCCCTTGGAGACATTTCTTTTCTTTTTGTGCCATGATTTGGGGCTCACTTGATTGAGAGTCACCAGTGGCCAAAGAAATGCTTCCAACAGGAAACATAGTAACAGCTTCATTAAATCTCAGATTGAGACTGGACTGTGTATATTTGGCCTCCTATTGCTGGTTGAATGAGCAGAGATGATGAGTGACACTGACCGGGGAATTCTAATTACCAGTGGTAAAGTAGATTGCTGCTGAACATTACAGAAACAGAGAATATCATTTGAAACCTTGAGAATTAATTGGGGTGCCTACTTTTCTTGCTCAATAATCCTGACCAATGGATAACTATGGCAATAAAGACCAAATTATCAGGGACTAAACTCCTGCAGAGATAAAGGTATGAGTCACTCTACAAGCTAAAAAGTCATGTTAGGTAAAATGCTAGTAGAACATAAAGGGAATATGAAAATAATATCAGTTGAAGGAAGCAACAGTAATTGCCAATGTAAGCTAATAAGCAATTACAGAATTGAGGACAGTAGAAGCGGCTATGATATTAATTGCACTGACCTATACCTGTCTGCTATATTAAGAGTACAGTGGTAGGTAACATTTTCATTTACATGTGGATATATGACTATATTACCATGATACCAGAATAATTTGGTAGCCCATAGGCCTTTTTATGTCCTCTTTTACACAATTTTTTAACTGAAAAGAGGACAATGGTAGATGTTGCTGTGAAAAACAGGATTAGGTAACTTCCATTAATCTACCTTCACTTTTGTTCCCAAGGCTGACATATCTTGACTAAATCAAGAGACTCCCTTTTTTTTTTCTTCCCTGGTGACTGATATCCAAAGTGGAATACCAACAGGACAAGGAAGGGAGGAAGGTGAATGAAGTTGGTATGTTTGTTTCAGCTCCCTCTTTGAAGGCTTATCGCACTCTGGTGCTGTGCTTTGATAAAAATTCACAGCTTACACGGAGGATCTCTTTGTGTAGTTCTCTCTTTGTGTTATGGTAACATTCTTGCCCTCCTCCCTCTTACCCCTTCAGATCCTTGGTGGTTGAAGCTCTGTGTTGTTGATAGTTCCAGAAACTATCCAGTCCACACTATCATAAATAAGCCTTGTGTTAAGCATTTCTAAAATGAACAAATTTTATTGTTTCACATGACTGATTCGGATATTAAGAATAAAATACAATATCAATAAACATGTCAAAAATAACTAGTTACATGCTAATATTACCACATAGCCACCCAGTACCTCAAACCTCATAAAAGTCTTTCAGTTTTCTCCCAATGTATAAGTTACTTTTACTTGGCACCTAAAATTAGTTCTATATATTGATGGACAGAATGAGTAACCAAAAGACTATTGCTGTACAAAAGAATCAGGCAAAGAAAATAGTGTCATTTTGGAGGAGAGAAACTTAGCAACTAATGGCACTTTGCCAACCAAGAAGCAGATGTTTAACTATAACTGTCAACAAAATATGAATAGAAAAAAATAGCATCATGTTATGATCGTTTTAGTTTAGAAAGTACAAAATCAGAACCCTAGCATAAGCACGAAAACGAAAAACAAAGGTGTAGTGAAATCAGTCACTGGTTTTGTGATTTGTTGATGATCCCTTTTTAAACTCAAAGACTATTATGATAAGGGCAACTCAAATGTCAATGAATTTGATGGTTCCTAAGATTTTTGGAAAGTTCAGAATAAAACTTCTGGAAAGAAATTAGAGAAAAGTTCACACTGGTGGCTAGACTATATTAACATTTGGAAAAAATGTGGACTTTTAGTGAAAGCAATCTAAGAACCAGGTTACCGGTTTATATATCTGAACAAAAAACACTGATTTAGAAAGATGTGCTTATGAAGACAGTCTTTCACCAGAAAATGAGTATCTTTCACCAGTGAATTTACTTAATTAATATGGAAAAACTCGATATTCTTTTACATGAAAAGTGTCGGTCCACAGGCTCTCTAATCTTTATTTACAGATTATTTGGTGGGTAAATATACAAACCTCTTTCTCTTTGTTTAAATAGCATGCTTCCCTTATGCTTCCAAGGATATTGAACAGTAACTACAAAATGATTATTCTTCAAAAGGCTAAATTTTATATTTGGCTATGTACCCATGCCAAATTCACAACAGAAGTCTTATAAGTATAATTCACTTAGCTTTGTATTGGTATGTAATGGCACTTCATTTGTTAGTATATGTATATTTTTTATTTTGGGGGGCATTTCCAAAGAGAAATAAAAATAAAATGAATTTAGGTGTGGAAATGTGTGTCCAACAGCAAAACTAGCATTTTATGTGATAACTTCTGAGAAAAGAAAATCAAAGAATCAGTATACTTTAATGTTTATTACACATTACAAATTCACAGGTATGATTGCATGCTGTTCTTTCCAACAATAATCAGAGTTATACTTACAGTATAGTCCCTAACAGATGGTGAAACAGGTAATGTTATCCTCCTAAGGCTAAAAATTAGATTTTAAAAGGTATACAAGTAAATTTCTAAAAGAAATAAAAACTGGCAAGTCTGTCTTTTTACATAAACATTTATTTGAGTTTAAATTATCCAGTTTAAATGGTAGTGCAAGTTTATTGTAAAACACCGTTAGTGATTTTAATGTTTATGTAGGTGTGTACTTGAAGTCTTAAGGAAATTTGTTTCCATTCTTTTTTAAAACTAAGAAAACTAACAAAGAAACGACATACTTAAATTTGACATGTGGGCAAGGAATGATGTCTAAGGAGTGATCCACCCATTAACCATAGAATGTACATTCTTCTTATCTGCATAGGGAACATATTCCACATGCTTGGCCATGAAAGATCTCAATAAACATAAAAAAATTAAAATCACAGTTTGCTAATATTTTATTGAGGGTTTTCACATTGGTGTTCATCAGGAATATCGACCTGAGATTTTATTGTTTTGTCATATCTTTGCCAGGTTTTGGTATCAGGATGATGCTGGCCTCATGAAATGAGTTAGGGAGCAGTCCCTCTTTTCTGTTGTTTGGAATAGTTTCTGACGAGATGGTACCAGCTCCTGTTTGTACCTCTGGTAGAATTCAGCTGTGAGTCTATCTGGTCCTGGGCTTTTTTTGGTTGGTAGGGTATTAATTACTGCCTCAATTTCAGAGCTTGTTATTGGTCTATTCAGGGATTCAACTTCTTCCTGGCTTAGTCTTGGGAGGGTCTATGTTTCCAGGGATTTATCCACTTCTTCTAATTTTCTAGTTTGTTTGCATAGAGATGTTTATATTATTCTTCGATGGTAGTTAGTATTTCTGTGGGATCAGTGGTGATCTCCCCTTTTTCATTTATTATTGTGTCTATTTGATCCTTCTCTCTTTTCTTCTTTATTAGTCTGGCTAGCAGTCTATTTTTGCTCCTGGATTCATTGATTTTTTTGAAGGTTTTTTCATGTCTCTATCTGGTTCAGTTCTGCTCTGATCTTAATTATTTTTTGTCTTCTGCTAGCTTTTGAATTTTTTTGCTCTTGCCTCTCTAGTTCTTTTAATTGTGATGTTAGGGTGTCAATTTTAGATCTTTCCTGCTTTCTCCTGTGGACATTTAGTGCTGTAAATTTCCCTCTAAACACTGTTTTAGCTGTATCCCAGAGATTCTGATACATTGTGTCTTTTTTCTCATTGGTTTCATATAACTTATTTATTTCTGCCTCAATTTTCTTATTTACCCAGTAGTCATTTGGGAGCAGATTGTTCAGTTTCCATGTAGTTGTGCAGTCTTGAGTGATTTTCTTAATCCTGAGTTCTAATTTGATTGCAGTGTGGTCTGAGAAACTGCTTGTTATGATTTCCATTCTTTTGCATTTGCCGAGGAGTGTTTTACTTCAAATTATGTGATCAATTTTAAAATAAGTGTGATGTGGTGCTGAGAAGAATGTATATTCTGTTGATTTGGGGTGGAGAGTTGTGTAGATATCTATTAGGTTCACTTGATGCAGAGTTGAGTTCAAGTCCTGAATATCCTCGTAAATTTTTTGTCTCAATCTGTCTAATATTAACAGTGGGGTGATAAGGTCTCCCACTATTATTTTGGGGGAGTCTAAATCTCTTTGTAGGTCTCTAAGAACTTGCTTTATGAATCTACGTTCTCCTGTATTGGCTGCATATATGTTTAGGATAGTTAGCTCTTCTTGTTGCATTGATCCCTTTACCATTATGTAATGCCCTCCTTTGCCTTTTTTGATCTTTGCTGGTTTAAAGTCTGTTTCATCAGAGACAAGGATTGCAACCCCCACAATTTTTTTGCTCTCCATTTGCTTGGTAAGTAGTCCTTCATCCCTTTATTTTGAGCCTATGTATGTCTTTGCATGTGACAGGGGTCTCCTGAATACAGCACACTGAGGGGTCTTGACTCTTTATCCAATTTGCCAGTTTGTGTCTTTTAATTGGGGCATTTAGCCCATTTACATTTAAGGTTAATATTGTTCTGTGTCAATTTGATCCTGTCATTATGGTGCTAGCTGGTTATTTTGTCTGTTAGTTGATGCAGTTTCTTCATAGTGTCAATGGTCTTTACAATTTGTTATGTTTTTTGCAGTGACTGATACCGGTTTTTCCTTTCCATATTTAGTGCTTCCTTCAGGAGCTCTTGTAAGGCAGGCCGTGGTTGTGACAATATCTCTCAACATTTGCTTGTCTTTAAAGGATCCAACAGCACATCAAAAAGCTTATCCATTATGATCAACTTGGCTTCATCCCTGGGATGCAAAGGTGGTTCAATATATGCAAATCAATAGAGTAATCCATCACATAAACAGAATCAATGACAAAAACCACATGATTATTTCAATAGATGCAGAAAAGGCCTTCAATAAAATTCAACACCACTTTGTGCTAAAAACTTTCAACAATCTAGCTAGGTATGGATGGAACATATCTCAAAATACTAAGAGTTATTTATGACAAACCCACAGCCAATATCATACTGAATGAGCAAAAGCTGGAAGCATTCCCTTTGAAAACTGGCATAAGACAAGGATGCCCTCTCTCACTTCTCCTATTCATTCAGCATAGTATTGGAAGTTATAGCCAGGCCAATAAGGCAAGAGAAAGAAATAAAGGGTATTCAGATAGTAAGAGAGGAAGTCAAATTGTGTCTGTTTGCAGATGACATGATTGTATATTTAGAAAACCCCATCATCTCAGCCCCAAATCTCCTGAACCTGATAAGCAACTTCAGCAAATTATCAGGATACAAAATCAATGGGCAAAAATCACAAGCATTTCTATACACCAAAAATAGACAAACAGAGAGCCAAATCATGAGTGAACTCCCATTCACAATTGCTGCAAAGATAATAAAATATGTAGGAATACAAATTACAAGAGATGTGAAGGACCTATTCAAGGAGAACTATAAGCCACTGCTCAAGGAAATAAGAGAAGACATAAACAAATGGAAAAACATTCCATGGTCAAGGATAGGAAGAAACAATATTGTGAAAATGGCCAAACTGCCCAAAGTAATTTATAGATTCAATGCTATCTCCATCAAGCTACTATTGACTTTCTTCACAGAATTTAAAAAAAAAAAAAAAACTAGTTTAAATTTTACATGGAACCAAAAAAAGATCAAGGGATGTGAAGGACCTCTTCAAGGAGAACTGCAAACCACTGCTCAAAGAAATAAGAGAAGACACAAACAAATGGAGAAATATTCCATGGTCATGGATACAAGGAAACAATATTGTGAAAATGGCCAAACTGCCCAAAGTAATTTATAGATTCAATGCTGTGTGCATCAAGCTACCACTGACTTTCTTCACAGAATTAGAAAAAACAACTAGTTTAAACTTTATATGGAACCAAAAATGAGCCCATATAGCCTAGATAATCCTAAGCAAAAAGAACAAAGCTGGAGCCATCATGCTACCTGACTTCAAACTATACTACAAGGCTACAGTAACCAAAACAACATGGTATTGGTACCAAAAAAGATATATAGATTCATGGAACAGAACTGAGACCTCACAAAAAAACCCACACATCTGCAAACATCTGATCTTCGACAAACGTAAGAAATAGAAGTAATGGGGAAATGATTCCCTATTTAATAAATGGTGTTGGGAAAGCTGGCTAGCCATGTGTAGAAAACTGAAACTGAACCTTTTCCTTACATCTTATATGAAAATTAACTCAAGATGGATTAAAGACTTCAAAGTCAGACCTAAAATCATAAAAACCCTAGAAGAAAACCTAGGCAAAACCATTCAGGACATAATCGTGGGCAAATAATTCATGACTAAAACACCAAAAGCATTTGCAACAAAAGTCAAAATTGGCAAATTGGATCTAATTAAACTAAAGCTCTTCTACACAACAAAATAAACTATCATCAGAGTGAACAGGCAACTTACAGAATGGGAGGAAATGTTTGCAATCTGTCCATCTGACAAAGGGCTAATATCCAGAATCTATAAAGAACTTAAACAAATTTACAAGAAAGAAAACAAACAACCTCATCAAAAAGTGGGCAAAGGATATGAACAGACACTTCTCAAAAGAACACATTTATGCAGCCAACAAACATATGAAAAAAAGCTCATCATCAATGTTCATTAGAGAAATGCAAATCAAAACCACAATGTGATACCATCTCATACCAGTTAGAATGGTCATCATTAAAAAGTCAGGAAACAACAGATGTTGGAGTGGATGTGGGGAAATAGGAACACTTTTACACTGTTTGTGGGAGTGTAAATTAGTTCAACCATTGTGGAAGATAGTGTGGTGATTCCTCAAGGATCTAGACCTAGAAATACAATTTGACCCAGCAATCCCATTACTGGATATACACCCAAAGGGTTATAAATTATTCTACTATAAACTCACATGCACACATATGTTTATTGCAGCACTCTTCATAATAGCAAGGACTTAGAACCAACCCAAATGCCTATCTGGATAGAGAAAATGTGGCACATATACACCATGGAACACTATGCAGCCATAAAAAATTATTAGTACATGTCCTTTGCAGGGACATGGATGAAGCTGGAACCATCATACTGAGCAAACTAACACAAAAACAGAAAACCAAACACCACGTGTTCTCACTCATAAGTGGGAGTTGAACAATTAGAACACGTGGACTCAGGGAGGGGAACATCACACACTGGGACCTGTTGTGGGGTGGGGGGCTACAGGAGGATAGCATTAGGAGAAATACCTAACATAGATGACAGGTTGATAGGTGCAGCAAACCACCATGGCATGTGTATACCTATGTAACAAACTTGCACGTTCTTCACATATATCCCAGAACTTAAAATATAATAATAAGTAAATAAATTAATTAATTAAATCAAATTAAATTAAAACCACACCAGCTATACTCTTGGACAGCAGTGGAATAAAAAATAAAAATAATATCAAGGATGTCTCTCAAAATGACACAATTACATGGAAATTAAACAACTTGTTCCTGAATGACTGTTGGGTAAACAATAAAATTAAGACAGAAGTAAAAAGAAATTGAAATAAATGAAAACAGACACACAACATACCCCAATCTCTGAGATGCACCAAAATCAGTGTTAAAAGGAAAGTTTACAGTGCTAAGCAGCTATCTCAAAAAGTTAGAAATATCTCAAATTCATTAATTTGATCTAATATCACACCTAGAAGAACTGGGAAAACAAGAGCAAAGTATCCCAAAAGCTAGCAGAAGAAATGAAATATCTAAAATGAAAGCAAAACTGAATGAAATCAAGACTCAAATATCCATACCAAAAATCAGTGTAAACAAATATTGATTCCTTGGAAGTTTAAACAAGACCAAAAGACTACTAGCCAGATGAACAAAGACAAAAAAAGAAGATCCAAATAAGCACTATCAGAAATAACAATGGTGACATTACAACTGATACCTTATAAATACAAAAAAAAAAAATCGTCAGAGAATATTATGAATACCTCTATGCCCACAAACTAGAAAATCTAGATAATATGGATACATTTTTGGAAACACAAAATCTCCCAAATTTGAATCAAGAAGAAGTTGAAACTCTGAACAGACTAATATTGAGTTCTGAACTTGTGTCAGTAAAGAAAAAAAACATACCAATGAAAAAAGGCCCAGACAAGGTGGACTAACAGTTACTTTTTCTAGATGTACAAATAAGAACTGGTACCAGTCCTATTGAAACTATTCCCAAAAATCAAAGAAGAAGGATTCCTCCCTAACTCATTCTATGAAGCCAGCATCGGCCTAATAGAAATATCTGGCAGACCCAATGAAAACAAATAAAAGATGACAGGCCAATATTCCTGTGTATTCCACAAAAATTCTTAACACAAATACTAGCACACTCAGTGAAGCAGTATATCAAAAAGTTAATATACCACAATCAAGTAGGCCTTATTGCTGGGTGGCAATGCTAGTTCAACATACACAACTCAACAAGGTTCACCACATAAACAGAATTGGAAAGTAAAACCATGTGATCATGTCAATAAACATGAAAAAAGTTTTCAATAAAATCCAGCATCCCTTAATGATAAAAAGCGTCAACAAACTACCCATCAAAGGAACATACCTCAACATAATAAGAATTATCTATGACAGGCCTACATCTAGCATTATACCAAATGGATGAAAACTGGAAGCATTCCTCTTGAACTCTGGAAAAAGTCAAGGATGGCCACTCTCATCACTGCTATTCAACATAGTACTGGAAGTGCTAGCCAGATAAATCATCAAAAGAAAGAAATAGAAGGCATCCAAATAAGAAAAGAAGAAATCAAACTATTTCTCTTCATCGATGATATGGTTCTATACCTAGAAAACCTTAAAGACTCCATCAAAAGACTCTTGGAACTAATAAACAACATCAGTAAAGTTTCAGGATACAAAATTAATATACAAAAATCAGTAGCATATCTTACACACCAACAACAGATGCAGTTAGAGGCCATTATTCTAAGCAAACTAATGCAGGATCAGAAAACCAAATAACACATGTTCTCACCTATAAGTGAGAGCTAAACAATGGATACTCATGGACATAAAGATGGCAACAATAGACCCTGGGAACTACTTGTGGGAGAGAGTGGAAAGAGCAAGGGTTGAAAAACTAACTATTAGGTACTATGCTCAGTACCTGGGTAATGAGATTATCCATACTCCAAATCTGAGCATCATGCAATATGCTCAGCTAACGAATCTACACATATACTCCCTGATTTAAAAAAAAGAATCTGTTATAAAAGTTGAAATTATAAAAAAAAAGTAGAATGCGTAAGTGACATCATCTGGATCTGTAATGTTCTTTACATGATGATTTTTAATTAATTTATAGGTCTAGTAATATATTTTAGTCTGTTTTAATATTTTTCTTTCTATGAATTTGTTTATAATTTATAGTTTTCATGTTTCTAAATTGTCATAGCAATGGATGTATAAAATAATGTGAAAGAAAAATAAATAAATAAAATGTAGTTAATTGTAAGAGGTAAAAAAAAAAAAAAAAAAAAAAACCCTGGTATTATTACAATCAATATATCAAGCGTTCATTTAGGCTGCTTACAGTTGGCATAGAATGTTTTCAAAAGACATTGACGGCAACCCAGTCCATCACTTTTGTTTTATAACTGTGAAAACTGAGGTTCAGAGAGCTTAGGTGATATTCACAAGGACATACAAGAATGAATGACAAAACATCACTATAGTACAACTTCGTGAATCATGGTTCACGATTCCTTCTATGGTATCCCACTGCTAATAATTTACATGACAATTTACAATATGTATTTGCCCTTAAAATGTACATTTCATGCATCACATATATTCTGCTTTAGGAACTAAACACCTAAAACATTCTAAATTCACACTAATTTACATAAACATAAAATATCCTTTCCAAAAGTGTTATTTAAAAGAAAGATTCCATTAATTACATCATTATTCTGAAAACCACTTAATAAACACAGAATATCCATATGGTGCATGTTATTATATAAGGAATAAAAGGTAAAGTACATATTGCTTAATGTAGGCAATATTAGTCCCCAAAATATAAATATATTACTGATAAAAATTATTATCTTCTACTGAGTTAGTTGACACTGTGCAGTTCTACAAACAGGAACAAACCTGTAAGCCTAACATTGTGAAGAAAATCAGTAGTCAACTGTAGAGAAATTGTCTACATAATGCACATAACAGAGAGATTTACTGATTGCAGAGTATCTACACCGCTAACTTCCCTCCCACACAGAGCAACACATTTTCCATTTTAATGCAATTGAGTGAAGTCATAAAAATCATGCCTATTCTACTACTAAAAACATATCAGTTTGTGTTTGTCATAATGCTTCTCACAATCAGTCGTTTCGGAAATCTAGTATGGCGACAAAACATTATCAACACCAGATTAAGTATCCTCATTCTCATCATAGCCCTTTCAATGTTTTTTACTGAGATTCATTCACATTTACTTTTGGTGCATTCAAAGGAGCAAAGAAGATCTGGCATACAGTACAGCAGATACTTCTAATATCAAATATACTGTATGCATTATTCAGGGTTCTCTAGAGGAACAAAACTAATGGATAGATGTACATATAAAGGGGAATTGGTTAAAGAGTGTTGACTCACAAGATCACAAAGTAAGATCCTACAATAGGCCCTCTGCAAGCCGAGAAGCAAGGAACCCAGTCCGAGTCCCAAAACTTCAAAAGTCAGAAAGCCAACAGTGCAGCCTTCAGTCTTTGGTTAAAGGTCCAAGAGTCCCAAAGCTGAAAAATCCAGAGTACGATATTTGAAAGCAGGAAACATCTTGCATGGGAGAAAGATATAGGCTGAAAGACTAAGCCAGTCTAGTCCTTCCATGTTTCTCTGCCTGCTTTTACGGTATCTGAGCTGGCTAATTAGAAGGTACCCACGCAGATTCAGAGTCGGTCTGCCTCTCCCAGTCCACTCACTCGAATGCTAATCTCCTTTGGGAACACCCTCATAGACACACCCAGGAGCAATACTGTGTATCCTTCAATCCAATGAAGTTGACACTCAATATTAACCAGTATACCATATATGGACACATTTCCCTGTGCTGTTAGCAGGCTTTTGTCAGTCCTTATGCTTCTCAAGTCTCTATTTAGATCATTTTTTTCTGGTCACTTTAAGCAAGGGTAAGATGTACATTTCAAACAGAGTGTGTGCCCTTCAGAACACAAATAAGCCTATTACATTTTGTGCGTCACTTTATTTGTGGGACTCTTCAAACACAATGATTTGTTTTTCAGTGCTTGTGGGGATATGTCTAGTGGCATAATTTAGTGATTTCCTAAAATTTCATGGTGGTTACTGGTCTCTGAATTAACCGTTTGAAGGATATAACAATCAACCCCTACATGTTATGTGAATAACTATTCTTAGGAAACCTCGTATTTAAGGGTGGCTGAATAGATGGTGGAGCACAGTTACAAGGAACATTTGGGGCCTCTAAAAAAAACAGGAAAACATTTTACCTATTTTTATCACTGTCGCTTGATCCATCATGACATTCTATATTTGATATTTAATGTCATACTCCTTTGGGCACAGGGATACTCAAGTGTTCAGTGCACACCTTCACAGACCTTCAGCTCCCCATACCATGACTTAGTGGGTGGGACACCACATGCCTAATGCTCACTTTCCTGTGCTTGTACCCAGGCCTTCTCCAGGGGCTGGATGTGGTAACAGTGACTGAGCTGAGGTAGAGGCAGAAGGCAACTGAGAACCTGACCCAAGAAGGCAGCAAGAGACTGAAACATGCCAAACACATGCTTTCCCCAGTGACAGCACTGCTCTTATTGCTACTTCTTATTTTTCCTCAATCACAGTATCATCAGTATAATGAGCCAGTCCACTCTTAATCAATGTAGCAAATCTCTTCTATGAATACTCCTATATTTATATTTCACATCTTTCCACATAAAGCAATTGAACTAAACCCCTTTCTGTTTTGAAGATGAAAGATAAGGCATTACTTAAATCAACCATAATTTACTTGTATGTTCTGGCCTGGGAAAACTCTTTGATTTAGAGTTAATGTCTGGTTCTGTTCATTTTACCTGAACACTCGTTGATTCAATCTTCTGTTTTCACGATATCCTCTGGCCAACTTGGACCTTTACGGATTTAGTCAATTGCTATAAAACACCCTGGTTTTTTGTTTTGTTTTGTTTTTGTTGTTGTTGTTGTTGTTGTTTTGTTTTATCATTTCTTCACTAAAGATTGAACTTCTCTGGTGCTTTCTGGGAATACATATAGCTTAATAGTCACCACACAAAATGTCTGAGAAAGTCTCAGTGGTTCGATTTTCACATATCTAATTAGTTCTTAAAGAATGTCTTCTGATTAACTTACATTCAAGCAATGACAGCAGTATTTCCAATTGCTACATCACATCAACCTATTCCAATTATCATTTGGGGCTCAGGTATCATGAGCAGTGTTACTCTTGACTTCTCATGTTCTAGTTGTAGTTTCACTGTTACTGGCCACTTTCAATCACAGCATCTGTGTAACTTCCCAATCTCACTATCAGTTCTGAATGCGTCCCTTCATGATCATAATGAGTATAACTGTGTTGAGAATCTGTATTCAACAACCCACAGAATAATTGTTGCCACTCAAGTCTGAGAGTGGTAGACAGCCAGTCATCTTTTGCTGAGGCTATAGGTAAATAATCCTGGTTTTTGAGACACTGATTTTTTTCTCCATCATATTTATATCCAAGGTGAGTTTGTTGCCACATTTCAGCAGAATTTACTTTAATTCTCCCTCTACATCAATATTTTAAATTTATCTTTATTGGGATAAACTGATCACATTTGGTGTTTTTTTGTTTTGTTTTGTTTTGTTTTAACTTGACTTATACATAGGGATTTTTATTCCTCTTCTGACTTAGTAAAGAAAGTGATCTGGGGCCAACATTAGGCTTCCAGTAATGCAAAATGTAAGGATAGAAAGACAATAAATTCAGCAATATTAATACATTAATTTAAAAATTCACAATAAAGCAAATATCAACATTTTAAATAATGACAACATCTACACCCTTAGTTTCCTTAACACAACTTCATTTGTTTCATTTATATTGATCCCTGGTTTTAAGAACCTGCAGAAAATTCTACTCAATCCAGTCATCTTTTTTACAATTACACAGAGGCTGAGGATTTCTTTATTTTCTTACCTTGTTCTTTTTTGAGACATTTTCAAAATGTTTTCTCACCTGCATATCCAATGTGAAGTAATTAAAAGATTATATCTATCACTGTGACTTGTGTGCTCTCTTCTCCCTCTCCTCCAAATAAAAGCCACATAAGAAACATCAGTCTGAAAATGCCCCTACCTCAAACATTCACTCTGTTTTCAGTCAAGAAGGCAAGGTTCAATAAATGTCTGTAGTGACTATTATATAAAAAATCCAATGCAGATGATGTTTACAGCATTCCAAACCAGGTTAGCAAACATGTTCTTTGATGGTAAAGAAAAGAGTACAAATTATCTTTCATATATTGACTTGTTTAATGTGGTTTTTACTCACTCAAAGAGAGGCAAAGCTAGCACATTTCAGTTATCACTTGGAATGGCAGCTTCTAAGATTCCCCCTAATTATTCTCATTTTCTTCACATCCTTTTTGATCTCTTCTCCCGCTAGTGAGCTATGATCATGATTAAAAGTAAGGCCCTAATGATGTAATTACAAACAAGAAAATACGGTAAAAGTAAGGGAGTATCTCTAATGTGATGAAGTTGTAGGTAATTGTGACTACTGTCTTGCTAGCAGACTATCTCTATTGCTTTTTCTATTTATAGACTTTGATAAAGCTTCATGTGTTGGAAAGGTGCACAGGGCAAGAAACTGAAGGCAGCCTCTATTGACAACAAACAAGTACTGAGGGATTGAGTCCCATATTCCTTGAGGACTGAATTTGTTAACATCCACATGAGATTGAAAGTCAATCCTTCCCCACTTGAGCATTTGGATGAGACTCTGTCCATAGCTGACATCTTGATCACAGCCTTGCAAGAGACCCTAGAAAACCCAGTTAAGCAATGGCCAGATTCCTTAATCTGGAAGACGATAAACATGTTAAACATGTGTTATTCTAAGCACTGTTTGTGCTAATTTGTTAAGCATAATTCATGCATTAATAAATGTTGGATATCACACCTAGTTACTGATCAGCTAGTACTTACCATAATAGGCAACTGATAATAGAATAATAAAAATAAAGTTACTAGATCCACAATCATTAAATCTAATGATTCATAAGAGTAAATTTGAATATAAAATATATTTTTCTGTAAAAATAGAAATGATAGGTTTGACTAAAAGCAGATTTTTCAAGTGTCTTCTGCTATTTCTCTAGAAACATTTTAATTATTTTACATTATAGTCTTCAATTTCAGTAGAGTTTTTACTCCTCTATTCAGCCTACAAAGCTGTAATTTTTGTTACAAAATGCCTCATGGGGTAAACACTATGATTGTGACGTTTTCCAAGTCTTCACAGAAACATTAGGATGGTAATGTGAGCCAGGTTTTGTTTCCAAGACTGATCTTAAGGTAATGTGATTAGAGCTTCCATCCTCCCTGGCTTCACTTGGCCAATGCTTCCTATAACAGAAATGTAATAGGACCATGTGTCATTTCTGTTTCACTTTGGCTTTCTTTTTCTACTAGCTTAGACATTTAAATAAGGATCATATTACTCATCTAAATACCGTTGATACAATCTGTCACATGCCACAAAACTTTCACTTGTGCAACATTTGAATGAGGTGGCAACCATCCCAACATAAACATTGCCAGTGCATATATACTCATCACATTTTTATTTTTTTAAGAGATTGGGTCTTGCTCTGTCACCCAGGTTGAGTGTAGTGGTGTGATGGTTAATATTAAGTGTCAAATTGATTGGATTGAAGGGTGCAAAGTATTGTTCCTGGGTGTGTCTGTGAGGGTGTTGCCAAAGGAGATTAACATTGGAGTCAGTGGACTGGGAGAGGAAGACGGACCCTGAATCTGGGTGAGCACAAAGTAAGCAGCTGCCAGTGTGGCTAGAATAAAAGTAGGCAGAAGAACGTGGAAGGAGTGGGCTGACTGTGTTTTCCAGCCTTCATCTTTCTCACATACTGGATGCTTCCTGCCCTTGAACACTGGACTCCAAATTCTTTAGCTTTTGGACTCTTGGACCTACAACAGTGGTTTTCCAGGAACTGTCAGGCCTTCAGTCACAGACTGAAAGCTGCACTATCGGCTTCCCTACTTTTGAGGTCTTGGGACTCATACTGATTTCCTTACTCCTCAGCTTGCAGATGGCCTATTGTGAGACTTCTTTTCTGATCATATGAATCAATACTGCTAATAAACTCTCTGTCACATATACATCTATCCTACTAGTGCTGTTCCTCTGGAGAATGCTGACTATTGCAAGTGGCATGATCATAGCTTACTACAGCCTTGAACTCCTGGGTTCAAGCTTTTCTCTTGCCTCAGCCTGCCAGGTAGCTAGGACGTCAGGATGCGCCACCATGCGTGGCTAATTATTTTTAATTTTTCTGGCATTGGCGTCTTGCTATGTTGCCCAGACTGCTCTTGAACTCCTGGCCTCAAGTGATCCTCCTACCTTGACCTCCTAAAGTACTAGGATTGTAGGTGTGCACCAATGTGCCTGTCCCCCTTTTAATCCAAAATACCTTTTAAAAATTTACCTGTAG
Source organism: Colobus angolensis palliatus (assembly GCF_000951035.1). Taxonomy (NCBI): domain Eukaryota; kingdom Metazoa; phylum Chordata; class Mammalia; order Primates; family Cercopithecidae; genus Colobus; species Colobus angolensis. Next base: position 3,005,528 of record NW_012113919.1, read on the forward strand.
GGTGGGGGGGTCTTTGCCTCAATACCGTCACTGTCATCCATTCACTACATGATCCCTGATGATATCAGTTGATCCCATGTTCTGAATTCACAAAAGTATCCAAAAGACATCTAACCTGAAAGTATAAACAGCAGATAAGGGAGTTATTATAACATTTCAAGTACAGCTTCTTGACCCCTCATCAACATGGTGAACATTTGACTGCAAAAGATGAACTAAAGAAGACAAACAATTTCAACTTATATAAGCTATATCACTGATTTACCACACATCTTTTCACTGTGCTTGTTATCTAAGTCCTGTGCACTCTTTCTTGAGCTGCCCTATGTCTTCAGTCAGGAGGCTCATATATATAACACATAGAAAAAATATAATTTTAATTATAAAAATTGAATTAATTTTAATTTAACTTTTAATTAAATTTATTAAAACTTTTAATACATTTTGTATAAGTTTTTATCAGAAACACTTTTTTTTTTTTTTTTGAGACGGAGTCTCTTGCTCTGTCGCCCGGGCTGGAGTGCAGTGGCCAGATCTCAGCTCACTGCAAGCTCCGCCTCCCTGGTTCACGCCATTCTCCTGCCTCGGCCTCCCAAGTGGCTTGGATTACAGGCGCCTGCCACCTCGCCCGGCTAGTTTTTTTGTATTTTTTAGTAGAGACGGGGTTTCACCGTGTTCGCCAGGATGGTCTCGATCTCCTGACCTCGTGATCCGCCCGTCTCGGCCTCCCAAAGTGCTGGGATTACAGGCTTGAGCCACCGCGCCCGGCCATCAGAAACACTTTTAATTGATTAAGAAAACACCATTTTTAAAAGAACATTGTAAAAAGATAACTACCATTGTAGTTACCATTAGTACTACCATTGTTGTAACCACTGTAAAAAGGTTACTAGATAAAAATAAAGGGGTAGGTAGGGGTAAAGAAAGGCTGATGAACACAGAGATCAGTTTATTGAAAATAAGCTAGTTTCTTATCTAAATGAATTCTAAAAATCTATTTATTCAGTGGAATGATATTAGGAGGACATTTTGTATGTGGTTTATACTACTTAAATTTTTAATGATTTCCTACTTTCGACCTATTTAATAAGCAAAAAGTTATATTTCAGGTTTTTAAAATCTGAGTTGCCATGAAAAAGATACTGTAAAATTCAGTCTATTTTTTCATAAAATCTAACACAGATATTTTCAGTTACATGTATTCATTACAGATACCACAAAGGAAACTAAGTAATACTAAAGCTGTTGAAATATGAATTTGTTTTATTTTTAATAATGAAAAATAGTGAAAACTAACAGCTAAGTACAGGAGGCTCAGAGTACTTAATTCTAACAGCTAAGTACAATGTGAATGCTCTACCTTTAGTGTAATTTACATATTTTGCTGATCAATATTACAAAAAGCTGAATCCACGATCACAATGTCAAGTCTCTCTCATAGTATTCTGAACATGGAATAAAGACAAACAAAATTAAGTGTAATTGTTATCATGAAATGTTCAAAAAAATGCTCCTTTGAAAATGGCTCTGGAGTAGGAGTAGGAATTAGGAGAAATAACAATTTATTTCAAAATGATCAATATATATTTTATGGCCTTTTATGAGGCTATTGTGTTGCTACATTAAATGGGAAAATATGAAAATGCAAAATTAAAAAATAGCCTTTTATACTGATAAAATTATAAAGTTTATAGTTATGTTTATTCATATATGTCTTGTTTATAAGAGTTCAATTATTCTTTTCAGAGCACTTTATATGTAAGCAATACAGGTTTTCCATAAAAGTTTTGGCATAATTGAAGTTCATCAAATATAAAACATAAAACATAAGAAATATAAGAAACAATAAAATGATAGTCATGTATTTTAAGCTAATGGCTTTGTCAGATAATACTTCATCTTCAAAAGAGGATATAGCTAAAATACCGATAGGATTATCATTTGTTTCAGCCAGTTTGGCCACTATGCTAAAAGTATCCAAAGCTTTGGATAAGGGGATAATGTGATTATTTTCCCAAAATGTGTATTGTTGTCTCTATTTCAGCCCTAGCCTGACATAGATAATAACTGCAAACAGTACTGATCAGGAGGAACTCCTATTTTTGAAAGGCAAGTAAAGACTGGCAAGAAGGGTAGCAGAAATATGATATTAAGTTGGTAATCAGCCTTTATCAGTATTTTCAGACTATATAATAAAACGTCATGGATTAGGTGGTTTATGAACAACATAAATCTATTTCTCACTATTCTGGAGTGTAGAAGTCCAGGATTGGGGTGCCAGCAGATTCAGTGTCTGGCGAGGCCCACCTCCTTATAGATGGCTGTCTTCTCATTTTAACATCACATGGTAGAAGGGGCAAGAAAGTTCTCTTGGGCCTCTTTTATAAGGATACTAATCCCATTTATGATGCCTTCATCCACATGGTCTAATTATCAATTAAAGAATTCACATTCTAATACCATCACATTGGGGGGTTAGAAGTTCAAAACATAAATTTTGAGAAGACACATTTATTCATACCATAGCTTAAATCATGCTAAGATCTAGACTGCTAGCCAGAGCAATAAATAATTCTGAAAGTTAATATGATGACTGTCTACCCACAAAAGAAAACTAGATAGGATATTTACTCATACATGAGGTTATGCGTTTTAAATAATATTGAGCTGTTGAAACATTATAAAATAAAATAATATTTATTGCGCACTAAACATGTTCAAAGTAATTTACTACACTAAATTTATCATTGCAACAACTCTATACAGCATGTAGATCCATGTTATTCCTTTCCTGATGAAACAACTAAAGTAGAGAGAGGATAAATCACATGAACAAAGTCACTAAACTAAAATTTGGTCCTAGTCTAATTCCTGAGTATACACTCTTAACCAACTTAAGGCAACTGTGTTGCCTTCTCTTAAAACTCTGCAGGCGAGACAAAAGTTACTGATTGTTAATTGGATATCAAAGACAATGACAAATTTGTATAATATATAAAGTATTAACAATATACTAAATTTTCAGTGAGTTTCATACCATATTCAACTTATACACTTGTTCATACACATTTTAACATATATATAACACATAGAAAAAATATGATTTTAATTATAAAAATTAAATTAATTTTACTTTAACTTTTAATTAAATTTATTAAAACTTTTAATACATTTTGTATAAGTTTTTATCAGAAACACTTTTAATTGATTAAGAAAACACTATTTTTAAAAGAACATTGTAAAAAGATAACTACCATCATAGTTACCATTAGTACTACCATTGTTGTAACCACTGTAAAAAGGTTACTAGATAAAAATAAAGGGGTAGGTAGGGGTAAAGCAAGGCTAATGAACATAGAGATCAGTTTATTGAAAATAAACTAGTTTCTTATCTAAATGAATTCTAAAAATCTATTTCTTCAGTGGAATGATATTAGGAAGACATTTTGTATGTGGTTTACAGTACTTAAATTTGTAATGATTTCCCACTTTCAACCTATTTAATAAGCAAAAAGTTGTATTTCAGGTTTTTAAAATCTGAGTTACCATGAAAAAGATACTGTAAAATTAAGTCTAATTTTTCATAAAATCTAAAACAGTTATTTTCAGTTACATGTATTCATTACAGATACTACAAAGGAAACTAATTAATACTAAAGCTGTTGAAATATGAATTTGTTTTCTTTTTAATAATGAAAAATAGTGAAAACAGTGTTTTTTTTACTCTCTCTACCAAGTAGGTTACAATCCTAATTGTGACTCTCATCAGATTTTGATTTATCTCTTTATCCATTCTTGTACCTAATGGGGAACAAATTACTTATTACTCATGAAAGACACTAACTACCTAGTGTTGCAGAAAAAGAGAATATTACAATTTACATTTAAATGAGATTTGAAATGTTAATGAACAGATCCAGTATTCTAATTATCTCTACAAATACATTAAGTTAAGGTGAACTTTCATAGATAGATCATTCTTTGCTCCTTATTCTTGAGTGCCCTACAGGGTTGTGTGATAGCATATAAAGCATATGATACCCACATTAGATGCATTTACTGTTATCATGTAAAAAATATACAGTCAAATGGCTATGATTATTGTTAATGAACATATAATTTTACTGTGACGAATACTCATAAATCACATAAAATATTCTAAAATTAAAAAATTATCATATGAAAGCATTATTGCATTGCAAATTTTACTCATTTATTTATTTTTCTGGGGTTAAAATAAAATATATGATTGGTCGAATATATAGACAGTTTTGATAAACATGTTTTCCATGCAACAAAATAACACCATCCTTCTTACCTTAAAACCACCCTTTCTGTAATACATAAATGTTTTTGTAAGCAGTAATAATGAAACGAACACTAAGGTTATATGTGATTTTTTTCTTGGTTGACTATGCTTTGGGCTACCAAGGAACATGAGTTCAACATGAAACCTTCTATCCAGCTAACTGCAGTGACTCATAAAGAAAAACACAGAATACAAAGTCCTTGTCTTTTTCTGTACCCCTATTTAAATATTTGCACTGCCCTAGAAGACACCATTCTGATGTTTTCTCACATGTATGCAATTTGATGAAGCATCTCAAATATGAGAGCAACTCCAGGATATAAGAACCCAACTAGTGACTGGAAAGAGAGGGGCCATAAGTTCAGAAGAGAGGTTAATAAAACATGAAAAAAAAAAAAAAAAAAACAGCTAGAGCAATAGTTTTATAGGAATCCACACAACGCATGGGAAATAACATGTAGTTGGTAAGGATGTCAAAAATGAGAGCTTCATGCATCGTTATTACAGTTATTGTCTGCTTTAAATGGGATCGAAAAACAATTACAGTGAATTGAAGCTAATGACAATCCCAGCACTGCACAACACCACTTCATAGTATGTGTGAAAAGAGAAAGCAGCCACAATGAGCACTGGATTTGTGTTTTAAATCAGTCCAAAGAAGGAATAGAAAAACCAATCAGTCGTCATTCTGCCCTTGATGTTACAAAATTCCATCTGAAGCATGATGACGTCTTTCTGTCATAGTCAACTCAAGCTTCTATAACAAAATGCCATAGACTGAAACGTTACTTTTCACAGTTCTAGGGGCTAGAAGTCTGAGATAAGGCTGCCAGCATGGTTGAGTTATTGGTTGAGATCCTCTTCCTGGCTTGCAGATTATCTTTTTTGGTATGTTCTCACATGAGAGGGGGGGAAAGGAGAGACAGTGAGAATGAGAGAGTTTTAATTTCTCTTTGTAAGGGCACTGATCCCATCCTGAAGACTCCATCTTCAAGACATCACGCAAACTTAATTACCTCCCGAAGACGCTGCCACTTTCAAATACCATCATATTGAGCATTGAAACTTAACATGTAAATTTTGGGAGAAACACAAATATTAAGTCTATCCCTTCTTTTTTCCACCTCTTCATAATTTTAAAAACACATATCTTAACCATACTCACCTCAGTCAGAAGAATTTAAGGTCTTTAGTCTATGTTTGGTATTTTTTTTCTACTATAGCATTACTCTATTTATTAAGAAGCTAAGATATTTAAGACTCGTGGAAAGTTTTTATTAGGTTTGTTGTAATAAAAACACTGAACAGGAAAGAAATGTTCTGTCTCAACTCTTATCATAAGTATGACCCTAATAAAGAAAAACTATAATACAGACATTTTAGGAACACTTGTACCGTGTTTAGAAAAGAAAGAAAAACAAAACAAAAAATATATAAAAGCACAAACAATAGAATGTAACCTTTCAATATTGAGATTAAAAATTAATACTCAATTTAGTATTATAGTATAATTAAGATATAGATAGAAATATCCCCTATGAATTTGTACAGAAGAAAAAATAGAGAGATATTATCATCTGATAACACGATGTCAAAGAAACATAGACATTAACTAACTTGAAATTTGCATCTTAAGCATTTTAAAACTTAAAAGTAATCAAATATAAAACAAAATGAAGTAAAGGCAGACCAAAGTGAAATTGAAGTGACTTCCTAAATTTAAATACAGTGAAAAAGTATTTAAAAGTTTTTGTTTCATAACATACAATTGAGAAATTTTGGAAATAAATTTCTACAATATGCAAACATATTTTAGGATCACATATTTTGTTAACATTACAGTCACCATTTTCATGTAGCCTTATATCTTAATTGAGAAAATGTTCCAATGAAAAGAAATTCAAGATAGACTTAGAACATATGAAAAACTAAAAAAATGTGAATTATAAGTGAAAAGCATAAGAAAATTTGTATTACTCATGTCATTAAAACAATATAGCATAAATACTTGGGTTTATTTAGTTTCCCCCATTCCTTTACATTTAATCTGTTACCGAGGTTCCAGTGAAAGAAATTTCATTCTGATGTTGGACAGAGTTGCTTATTTATGATCACTTGATCCCAGTTAGGCCAATGACAATTTCATTTCCTACTCCTTTCACACTTGGACACAGTGTTATAAAAAATATTTTGGTGCAGTATAAACACAGTGTTTTGTTGAGAAGTGATGCGTGTTTAGGAAGAGTTAATGGAAATGAATGAGAGTTTGTCCTGGGGAAATTTATGAACAAGTTAAGATAGTTTGTTTTCTTCTTACCAAGGGGTTTAAAGAGTCAGAAAATGACAAAATTTAAAGAAATATGATAAATGAGATGCATAATTACAAAGAAAGAATAAAGAAAAGTAGGAATTTATCATGGTCATCACACTCTTAGTTCGATTTTCTCCTGGGTCCCAGGTATGCAAATGTCTGAGTTTTGCATGAGACTAAAGTTATTGTAATAAATCCTTCCTTAGGTATTCAAGTGCATTTTTGTCACAGGGTCCTATGATTGAATAACAAAACTCAACAAAGCCTACTCACATAAAGAATATTATATAGAGCTTTCATAAAGACAAAGGATTTGGGAAGTATAAACAGCTCAGATAAGTAGTTGGGACTAATAGACTCCCAAGCACAGCTCCCCGGGACACACTTATCCTGATTATAACCAGCAAGATACATGCAAGAAATCTTAGTTTCACAAGAGCTTAAGCAAAAGGGCTCAGCAGTGTCTTTTTATATTTCACTTGTCACAAAGCCAAGCCAGGTTGCATCACCCTTTAAAACAGACAGAAGCCACCACATACATAAATAATATAAAATAACTGGCTCTGGGTGTTATGAGGGAAATCTGAAACTTTAACTAAGCATAGAGATGGCCTAGCAGATATAAGACAGCTCCATCTTATATACAATCTAACATAAATGGTTATATCAAACATGTTTACTATGTATATGTTTGTTTACTATTACCTGGTTTTCCAAGTATTTCAAAGACTATTTAAACAAATAGTTTGATGCAGTATAATTTTTAAAATGCACATATTTAGGGGTATGTATTAATGATTATGAAACCACCATACATGTTCATATTACGTTGGTGCAAAAGTAATTGCGGTTTTTGCCATTACACTCTAATGTAATATAATTAAATTAAGTAAACAGATGTCAAGTTATGGGAGTCTGAGTTCTCATTTTTGGAGGGAGACGTCACAGAAAACAAGGGGATAAAGCTAAAACAACACATTTGGTCATGAAATTGAGTTGAAGGCGTTATGCAAACTCACATTTGAATAACACAGATACAGATATTACATATACAAATACTTACAGATATGTGTATATAGTTATGTGGCCATACAAGGGTTACTGTAGACACATATATTCCCTTGTTTGCCAGGTGAGTGAGCATATAACCAGAGACATCCTAGTAGCAATGAAGACATCTAGCACCAGATCTTGATTCTAATAGTATTCTTCAGTATTAGAGGAAATCAGTAAAGCTGAAGAAATGTCAGCTTTTAGGGTTCGGACAGTGACTATTTAAGATAAGCCTGAAGTATCATACAATTACAGAAAGTAAGAAAGTGTTTGAAACATAAACATGCGCGCGCACACACACACACACACACAATGTGGTTATGTGAAAGGGACAAAGGACCCAATTAAATGAGTTTTCTAAGGCTAAAGCTGGAAAATTTTGAGCAGCAAAATAAATAAATTAGCATTAGATTATGACCCGAAGAATAAAATATTCACGTGTCCACAATGACACAAATAAATAAGTGAATAAATGTAAGAGCATGGACATTATCTTTTGCAAAAATATTACAAATAATTTATATAGATATCCTGTTTTTGAGGGGGTAGAGAACTGCTCTCCATTTCTTAAGCATGGGTAGCACATAATAATTTTCTTGCAAAGAGTATATCAGGCCTCTGAGCCAAAGCCAAGCCATCGCATCCCCTGTGACTTGCACGTATACGCCCAGATGGCCTGAAGTAACTGAAGAATCACAAGTAATTTTTCCATTTAGATTTTTCCATCCTACAAGATCTAAATAATTGTCATAAAATGGGCAGACAATCTGAGGTGCCTGACGTCCAGGCATTCTTTTACATATCCGTCCCTCCCTCATCTCTGCTCCCAATACAACTCATCCCAAATCTTCCTTTTTTCCCTACCGCCTGTCCCCTCAGTCCCAACCCCAAGCATCACTGAGTCTTTCTAATCTTCCTTTCTACAGACCTATCTGACCTCTCCCCTCCTCGCCAGGCTGAGCTAGGTCCCAATCTTTCCTCAGTCTCTGCTCCCCCACCCTATAATCCTTTTATCACCTCCCCTCCTAACCCGGTCTGGCTTACAGTTTCGTTTCACGACTAGCCCTCCCCCATCTGCCCACAAATTTCCTCTTAAAAAAGTGGATAGAGCTAAAGGCACTTTATCTTCCTTTTTCTTTATTCTACCTCTCCCAACTCAGTTAGCATTTGGGCTCTTTTTCATCAAATATAAAAACTTAGCACAGTTCATGGCCTATTTAGCAGCAACCCTGAGACACTTTTCAGCCCTAGACCCTGAAAGGTCAGAAGGCCATCTTATTCTTAATATGCATTTTATTTTATTACCCAATCTGCTCCCCACATTAAATAAACCCCCAAAATTTTAAATTCCAGCCCTCAAACCCCACAACAGGACTTAATGAACCTCGCCTTTAAGGTGTACAATAATAGAGTAGAGGCAGCCAAGTAGCAACTTATTTCTGAGTTGCAATTCCTTGCCTCCACTGTGAGACAAACCCCAGCCACATCTCCAGCACACAACTCCAAATGCCTGAACCGCAGCTGCCAGGGGTTCCTCCAGAACCTCCTCCCCCAGGAGCTTGCTATAAGTGCCGGAAATCTGGCCACTGGGCCAAGGAATGCCGGCAGCCCAGGATTCCTCCTAAGCCGTGTCCCACCCGTACAGGACCCTACTGGAAATCGGACTGTCCAACTCACGCAGCAGCCACTCCCAGAGCCTCTGGAGCTCTGGCCCAGGGCTCTGTGACTGACTCCTTCCCAGATATTCTCGGTTTAGCGGCTAAAGATCGACGTTGCCACATCACCTCAGAAGCCTCCTGGACCATCACAGACGCTTTGGGTAACTTTTACAGTGGAGGGTAAGTCTGTCCCCTTCTTAATCAATATGGAGGCTACCTTCTTTTCAAGGGCCTGTTTCCCTTGTCTCCATAACTGTTGTGGGTATTGATGTCCAGGCTGCTAAACCTCTTAAAACTCCTCAACTCTGGTGGCAATTTGGACAACATTCTTTTATGCACTCCTTTTTAGTTATCCCAACCTGCCCAGTTCCCTTATTAGGCTGAGACATTTTAACTAAATTATTTCCTTCCCTGACTATTCCTAGGCTACAGCCACACCTCATTGCTGCCTTTTGCCCCAGTTCAAAGCCACCTTCGCATCTTCTCCTCGTATCCCCCTACCTTAACCCACAAGCATAAGATACCTCTACTCCCTCCTTGGCAACTGATCATGCACCCCTTACTATCTCATTAAAACCTAATCACCCTTACCTCGCTCAATGCCAATATCCCATCCTGCAGCTGCTTTAAAAGGATTAAAGCCTGTTATCACTTGCATGCTACAACATGGCCTTTTAAAGCCTGTAAACTCCTCTTACAATTCCCCCATTTTACCTGTCCTAAAACCAGACAAGCCTTACTGATTAATTCAAGATCTCTGCACCTTATCAACCAAATTGTCTTGCCTCTTGATCTCAAACATAATTTCTTTACTATTCCTTTACACCCTTCATCCCAGCCTCTCTTCGCTTTCACTTGGACTGACCCTGACACCCATCAGGATCAGCAAATTACCTAGGCTGTACTGCTGCAAGGCTTCACAGACAGCCCCCATTACTTCAGTTAAGCCCAAATTTCTTCCTCATCTGTTATCTATCTCAGCATAATTCTCATAAATACACACTTACTCTCCCTGCTGATCATGTCTGGCTAATCTCCCAAACCCCAATCCCTTCTACAAAACAACAATTCCTTTCCTTCCTAGGCATGGTTAGTGCAGACAGAATTATTACACAAGAGCCGGGAACACGTACTGCAGCCTTTCTGTCCAAACAACTTGACCTTACTGTTTTACCCTAGCCCTCATGTCTGCGCGCAGTGGCTACCACTGCTTTAATACTATTAGAGGCCCTAAAAATCACAAACTATGCTCAACTCTCTACAGTTCTCATAACTTCCAAAATCTATTTTCTCCCTCCATCCATCACTCAGGACAATGCTTATGCTGATAAGTTAGATAAAAAAGCAGCTAGTGTTCCCACTTCTATTCCTCATGGCAGTTTTCCTCCTTCATATCGGCCACTCCCACCTACTCCCCCATCTGAAACTTCCACCTATCAATCTCTTCCCACACAAGGCAAATGGTTCTTAGACCCAGGAAAATATCCCCTTCCAGCCTCACAGGCCCATTCTATTCTGTGGTCATTTCATAACCTCTTCCATGTAGGTTACAAGCCACTAGCCCGTCTCTCAGAACCTCTCATTTCCTTTCCATCATGGAAATCTATCCTCAAGGAGATCACTTCTCAGTGTTCCATCTGCTATTCTACTACCCCTCAGGGATTGTTCAGGCCCCCTCCCTTTCCTACACATCAAGCTCGGGGGATTTGCCCCTGCCCAGGACTGGCAAATGGACTTTACCCACATGCCCCAAGTCAGAAAACTAAAATACCTCTTAGTCTAGGTAGACACTTTCACTGGATAAGTAGAGGCCTTTCCCACAGGGTCTGGGAAGGCCACTGCGGTCATTTCTTCCCTTCTGTCAGACACAATTCCTCAGTTTGGCCAGTTTTGCCTGGCACAGGGTCTCTTCTTCCTCTGTGGATCCTCTACCTACATGTGTCTACCTGCTAATTGGACAGGCACATGCACACTAGTTTTCCTTACTACCAAAATTCAATTTGCAAATGGGACTGAAGAGGTCTCTGTTCCCCTCATGACACCGACATGACAAAAAACAGTTATTCCACTAATTCTCTTGCTGGTCGGTTTAGGACTTTCTGCCTCCACTATTGCTCTCAATATTAGAATAGCAGGCATTTCAACCTCTGTCATGACCTTCCGTAGCCTGTCTAGTGACTTATCTGCTAGCATCACAGGCATATCTCAAACTTTATCAGTCCTCCAGGCCCAAGTTGACTCTTTAGCTGCAGTTGTCCTCCAAAACCGCCAAGGCCTTGACTTACTCACTGCTGAAAAAGGAGGACTCTGTATATCCTTAAATGAAGAGTGTTGTTTTTACCTAAATCAATCTGGCCTGGCATATGACAACATAAAAAAAGTCAAGGATAGAGCCCAAAATCTTGCCAACCAAGCAAGTAATTACGCTGAACCCCGTTGGGCACTCTCTAATTGGACATCCTGGGCCCTCCCAATTCTTAGTCCTTTAATACTCATTTTTCTCCTTGTTTTAAAAGGAAGACCTTTTATCTTCCGTTTAGTTTCTCAATTCATCCAAAACTGTATCCAGGCCATCACCAATCATTCTATACAACAAATGTTTCCTCTAACGACCCCACAATATCACCCCTTACCACAAAATCTTCCTTCAGCTGAATCTCTCCCACTCTAGGTTCCCACGCCACCCCTAATCCCGCTTGAAGCAGCCCTGAGAAACACCGCCCATTCTCTCTCCATACTACCCCGAAAAAATTTTCGCCGCCCCAACACTTCATACTATTTTGTTTTATTTTTCTTATTAATATAAGAAGGCAGGAATGTCAGGCCTCTGAGCCAAAGCTGAGCCATCGCATCCCCTGTGACTTGCACGTATATGCCCAGATGGCCTGAAGTAACACTGAAGAATCACAAAAGAAGTGCAAATGCCCTGCCTTGCCTTAACCGATGACATTCTACCACAAAAGAAGTGAAAATGGCCGGTCCTTGCCTTAAGCGATGATATTATCTTGTAAAATTCCTTTTCCTGGCTCATCCTGGCTCAAAAAGCTCCCCCACTGAGCACCTTGTGACTCCCACTCCTGCCTGCCAGAGAACAACCCCATTTTCAGTGTAATTTTCCTTTACCTACCCAAATCCTATAAAACGGCCCCACCCTTATCTCCCTTTGCTGACTCTCTTTTCGGACTCAGCCCGCCTGCACCCAGGTGAAATAAACAGCCATGTTCCTCACACAAAGCCTGTTTGGTGGTCTCTTCACACTGATGCGCATGACACAGTATGGAAAAAAGACAAAGAAAATATGTACAATCAAAGAACCCAGCAAATACCACCTCAATCAGATGAGCAAGATTAACAATAGTGATAAATCATGTTGATGGCATATATCCTTGATATAAAATAATAAGAATGATATTTTATTTCTGGGATTTTTTTCTCTCAAAAATACATGACTCTTTTGTAATAATGAGAAAGACATAAAGGCATATCCCAATTAAGGCGTTGTATAAAATACCTGACAAATATTCCTTATAGCTGTCAAGATCATTAAAAATAGGAACACCTGAGAAACTACCACAGCCACAAGAATCCTGAGGAAACAAGATAACTAAGCATAATATTGTTTCCTGTATGATACCATCAGGGCGGAAAAGAAGTATGTTAGGTAAAAACTAAGGAAAACTTAATACATTAGGAATCACCTTGATATGGTTTGGATTTGTGTCCTCACACACATCTCATGTCTAATGGTAATCCTCAAGGTTGGAAGCGGAAGGTGATTGGATCTCTGGGGTGGATTTCCCCCTTACTGTTCTCCAGATACTGAATGAGTTCTCAGAAGATCTGGTTGTTTAAAAGTGAGTGGCACCTCCTGCTTCACTCTCCTCCTCCTGTTTCTGCCATGTAAGATGTGCCTGCATCCCCTTTGCCTTCAACCACAATTGTAAGCTTCCTGAGGCCTCCCCAACCATGCTTCCTGTACATCCTACAGAACCATGAGCTAATTAAACCTCTTTTCTTTATAAATCACCCAGCCTCAGGAATTTCTTTATAGCAGTGCAAGAGTGGACTAATACAGATCTTTAATCAATAATAATGTATCAATATTTTTTCATTATGACAAACATACCATACTAATATGTTATTAATAGAATAAAATTGGGGTAATTATATGGAAACTCTTTATTAATTTTGCAAATTTTCTGTGAATTTAAAGGTTTATTTTAAAATACACATTAAAGAACAAACAGATTAAACAGAGAAATTCAATAATCAATGAACTTGGGATATTATGCAGCCAATTGTTATTTTCATTCTTGAAGATTTTTTGCAATACTGATAGTGTTTACATATAACAACATATAAAGTGTATTAAATAATGTATTTCGCTATAGCCAATTTGTTTTTGTGCATAGGTATAACATCATATCTTCATATATGTTAATGCTATTGTCAAATGTGACTGGGAAGTCAGTTTTACTATTAGTAGATGCAAAGTTTTTAAACTTTGAATACTCCCCCTCAATGCAATTGTATTATTTGTATGTGAAATAAATCCAAATTTTTATTTTAGGACATTTGGTCTCATTTAGTTTTTGGAAGCACAGTAACTTATGTTTTAAAATATCTTCAGTTGGGTATCTGTATGTTTTTAATTGATACAATTTTGTATGTCAATATACTTGTAGGGTAAAATACAATGTTTTCATATATGTACACATTGTGGAGATAAAGCTAATTAATCAATCACCTCACAAACATCATGTTTTGTTGATGAAAACATGTAAATTTTACTCTTAGCAATTTTTAAATATACGATACATTTTTATTAACCATACTCACCATGCTGTATAATAGGTCTCTAAAACTTATTCGTCTTGTCCAACTGAAACTTTGTACATTTTGACAAATATCCCCTCAATTTGTCCCACCCCCTGAAGACCCTGCTAACAATCATTCTACTCTCTACTTCAGTGAGTTCGAGGTTTTAGATTCTCTATATAAGAGACATCATGAAGTATTTGTCTTTATGTACCTAGCTTATTTCACTTAGTATAATATCCTCCAGATTTATCTATGTTGTCACACAGAATTTTCTTCTTTTTAAAGTCTGAGTAGTATTCTATTGTACATATACTTGATTTGTTTTTCTAAGACCAGCCGAGCGAGCACAAAAGAACCAGCAGGTAGGCAAGTGTAGGAGCAAAACTGCAAGTTTACTTTGGTAACCTAAGGTGTGGGGAAGAAGTCTGTTGGCCTCCGGCAAAGAAGGCCGACAGAGTCCCCCCCTCGTGGGGCTCTCGGGTGGGGTTCCTGCATCCTGACTTCAGTGGGGCTGGAGGAAGACCGCGTGGGACCTGGGCCAAGAGCGGCTTTTCTAGGGAGTGGGAGGGCAATAGGCGGGGCACGGGCGTGTCAGGGGCGTTCCGCAGGTGCGACCAGGTAAATCTTGGTCTCTTCGGATTGACGTCACCTGGTGCATGCCCAGTTGGTCTGCACCTTCCCGGGTCGCCGGCTGCATCTTCGCGCGCGCGGGAAAAGTTGGGAGGGGGGGGAATGAAGAACCCGGAAGTGCACCATCTTGCCTCCGTTCGTCCAAACAATACTATTACACTGTTGATGGACACTTAGACAGTTTTCATTATCTTTATGTATCTTGACTATCTTGAATAATGCTGCAACGAACATAGGAGTAAAGACGTCTCTTTGAAATACTGACTGTATTTTCTTTGAATATATACTCAGAAGTGAGATTGCTCATATATATATATGATTATATATTGCTCATATATATGATTATATATATACACACTCATAGATTATATGGTAGTCCTATTTCTAATTTTTTGAGTAACTTCCATACTGTTTTCCATAATGGCTGTACTGGCATACACTTTACCTGAAATGGAAGATGAGTATACTTAAGATTCTTTTTAGCACAGGCATTCAGCATACATAGCTGTCCTTAGGACATCTAACAATTAGAATTAAGGAAACTTAATCCTTCTGGGTCACTGTAGTAACTTCTGTCATCTTTGAGAGCTTATCATTAATTATAAGGGTTTTCAAATAGTATAGAACTCAGTAACCCTGTGAGAAGTGCTTAACTGTTTTTAAAAACAGAATCTCAACCCACAAAGAGGTTTGAATAGATAATACTTTTCTCATATTTTCATCACTTCCTCTGACTTGAAATCTTGTCTAGCTTTATAACATTCACCCTTTGCCAGAGTAGGTTAAAAAAAAAAAAAAAAATCACCCAAACCCAGTGTATTCTAAATCCAACCCAGAGGTTGACAAGACACATTATCTTCTTCCTTCTATAGTTCCATTAATTTACATTTCTTTCTTTTTTTCTTTTTCTTTTTTTTTTTTTTTTTGAGACAGAGTCTCACTCTGTGGCCCAGGCTAGAGTGCAGTGGCGCCATCTTGGCTCACTGCAAGCTCCGCCTCTCGGGTTCACGCTCTTCTCCAGCCTCAGTCGCTGGAGTAGCTGGGACTACAGGCGCCCGCCACCACGCCCAGATAATTTTTTGTACTTTTAGTACAGATGGGGTTTCATCGTGTTAGCCAGGATGGTCTCGTCTCCTGACCTCGTGATCCACCCGCCTCGGCCTCCCAAAGTGCTGGGATTACAGGCGTGAGCCACCTTGCCTGGCCTAATTTACATTTCTTAGTGAGTCATTTTCTTTCTCTCGTTCTCTGTTTCTCTGTCTCTCTGTCTCTCTCTCTCTCTCTCAGCCTACATTGAGGACACAAAACTCTCTGAACATTGATTTAAAATAAGAAAAGCTAGTAAAGCTACGGCTATGGCTGTTTCTTTGCTTTTTTACTCTACATGTATGGCTTTTCTTATGGAGCTTTCATTTCATAGTGCATAATAGAACAAAAAATGTGAATGAATTGGGTCATGTCTCAGTTACATACTGCTCTTGTAATCCAAGACACAGTTCCAGGGATTATTGCAATATTAAAATTTAGATAGAGGGGTAATAAAAAAGATCTATTGGACATACACAAGCAACTATTATCATTAATTTTGAAGTTATTTTTCATGGCAAGACATACTTTGGCTCTAATGCTCTAGAGTATGCATGAAAAAGACAATGCGAAAAGGTATTGGGTGATACTTCTGTCAAGATAAAAGTGGTGCATTGTATATATATTTGATTACACAGCTACATTTTCAAAAGTATTTTCTACATAAAATCTCATTGACTTCAATTAGAATTTGCAATCTAAGTACACCATATGGCTTTGCTTAAAAGCAGTGAGACTATCAAATTTAATTACTTTTATAGGCGTCTCGCATGGTAAAGGTGCTTGTTAAAGGAGCAGCACTATATGAGAATTATTTCTAGTAAAAATTGAAAACTAAGAAGATGGCTACCGTCTGGTGGCTACTAATTGACAGTCAATTCCACAAGAAAAGTAATTTTCAGTAATACTTAAAAATAGCATGCAGAGAACAATGTCACTTTGCTAATTTTATTGCTGTTCTATATAGCAATGTTGGAATATAATGTGAATTAACACTACTACACTAAAGGAAAGTATTTCTTCTGCTTATCAATGTTGTTTTCTTTTTGCCCTTTCCTCATGAGGAAGAAATGCAAAGATGTATTCTCATATAGATGTACACATAAATGCATAGATATATTCTTCTATATAAACAATACAGGAGAATATATTGGTAGCAGTACAATCATTTCCTTCATCTTGTTTTACTAAGGAAACATTTTAAATTCAAAGTCCTAATAAAGTCAGATACAGCACAATGGGTAGAAATTAGTTACATTTTACTGTGAAAATATACAGTTTGGTCTTTAATGGAGAGTCCTGAAGTTTCAGGCAAATTGGAAAGCAGATGCCATTTTCGAAGAATAACCTTTTGTTAGCTCCAGCTATCTTTCTCACATGACAATTGTACTTTATCCACTATTGCCAGATAAGTTGAATTTATTTTTAAAAGAAGCTAGAAATTCCCATATGAAATAAAATCTTCAACTTTTAAAATATGAAAAAGAACTTAAAAATTTATGTGCATATCTATAGGATAAAAGCTATCATGGGCTGTCTGTTTGCTTTCTCATTTTCTAGAGTTCGGACTTTATATCACCAAACAAATACAAATTAAACCAAGAATCATTATTTCTCTGCCTGTTTAGGCAAGTACATAAAATCATGAGTACTACAAATCTTAAGTAATGACAAGTAAACTCTACCTATTAAAAGAATTATTGGCAATTGAGAAAACAGTCCAGTAAAACTCAAAATAATTTTGTATTACAAAAACTTGTTAAAAGCTGGTAAGGTTTGTTCAATTTCTATGAAGTAGTGTTATTTCCCTTATCATTATGGTAAACTTTTTTTTTTCTGGTTTTGACTTTCCTTAGAAATCAGTGGTTATTTGTAATCAAAATGGTTGATTGAACATAGGTGATTATTATTCCTAGTACCAGAATCTCATTAAAAAACTGAATAAGTAATTCTAAAAATTACCATGAATTTCACTGTTGAAAAATCATACAGGCCACATCACCTACATGTGTAAGTGTTTCTTGAAATAAAATGCATATGATAATGATTGTAGAGATAGTTAAATTCAGTGGAACAGAAATCTGCTCTTTTGTATAAGCAAAGGAGCCCCTGCCTTCCCCCTGCCAGCCTTGAAAAAGAAATGAGCCCTCTACCTTCAGGTCATTATTGGATTAGCTCCAAGATGAGAAGTAGAGAGACAGTACAATTTTGTGTTGTTTTCATTTCTTGTTTGTTGTTATTTGTCTTATGGAAGTGGTCCTGAGACTCTTAGGATAGATGTTTTAAGGACCGTGAAACAGCTGTATCTCTGTACCTGTTTTACTTAGCATCTTGTTTCAGTATTTTTCTCCTTTGAAAAATTCTGTGCACCCCCATCTAGATACTGAAGAAAATTGTCTTTGGAGACACCCAGCCTAGAACCTGGGAACTAAGCAAAAACCCTGGATACTTTGCCCACAGAAATGGCTATCTCCACTCCAAGAAGGCACCGTCCTCACACAGCCTTAGAAACAACCTATACTTGTACACCCTTTATTCACTGTTGGTAGAGCTCCTTTAATCATTGTCAGAGAAGCGAAAAGTTTTATTTAGACTAAGGAAATATATGCAAGCAAACAACATATCTCTGTAGATGCCCCTATTTGTAAACATTAGAAGATAATTTCAGATATAATTTTTTTAAATTTGAGATAAGCCAATAGTGTGAAGGAAAAATACATGCAAAAAACCCTCAATTACAGAGAAATAATGCTGGGAAAGGAGTATACATTTTCAATAAATAAAATGAATACCCTCAAGACAACTAATAATATCCCGTCCAAAACTAAGATTAATTAGGCTGTTGTTAAAAAAAAAAAAAGCCAAGGTCAGACTTCTTTGAAACCAAAATTTGGGTATCAGAAAAAAAATACGTAAGATATTAAAATGAAAATTGGATATTGTAAAGAATAATTTTTTTGTGCCCCAAATCTCTAACAGTGGTAGGTTTTCAAATGTTAGTGTAGAAAGTCTTTTTTTTTTTTTTTTTCCTGCTAAGTCATATGCTTATTTGAGCTCTCTTATTTTTCCTCACCTTTCATTTTAGCTACAGGGGGTATATGTGCAGGTTTGTTCTATGGATATGTTGCACTAAAGTATTGAGCATAGTGCTCAGTAGGTAGTTTTTCAACCCATGCTCTCCCTTCCTCCCCACTCTAGTAGCTTGCAGTATCTACTGGTTCCATATTTATGTTTGCAGTTACTCAATGTTTAGCTCCTACTTAAAGTGGGAATGTTCAGACTTTGCTTATCTGTTACTGAGTTTACTCAGGATTATGACCTCCAGCGCTATCCATGTTGCTACAAAGTCCATTATTTCATTGTTTTATGTCTGTGTAGTATTTCACAGTATATATGCACCTACCACATTTTCTTTATTGAATCCATTGTTGATGTGCACCTAGGTTGATTCCATGTTTTTGCTGTTTGTGAATAGTGCAGGTTTAAATGAATGAGTGCATGTGTCTATTTGGTAGAATGATCTATTTTCCTTTCGGTATATACCCAGTAATTGGATTACTAAATCAAACGGCAGTTCTTTGAAATATCTCTAAACTACCTTCCACAATGATTGAACTAATTCACATTCCCACCAACCGTGTATAGGCATTCCTTTTTCTCCACAGACTTGTGGGCATCAAAGACCAGTTCTTCAAATCAACCCAGTCAAAGAAAATCAAAAAATAAATTAAGAAAGTGAAAATAAAATCTAGAATAAATATGAGAATAAGATACCAAATCCACGATTTATTGCCATTCCTGAGAGATAAGAAGAGAGAATAAACAACTTGAAAAAATATATTTGAGGATGTAGTCCACAAAAATTTTTCTAATTTAGGTAGATAAGTTGGCATGAAAATTCAAGAAATACAGAGAACCCCAGTGAGATACTATACAAGATGACCATCGCCAAGGCACATAGCCATCCGTCAGATTTTAAAAAGTCAATTCAAGAGAAAGAATCCTAAAGGCAGTTAGAGAGAAGTGTCACGTACAGAGGGAACCTAATCAGGCTGGCAGCAAACCTCTCAGCAGAACCCTTACAAGGAAGAAGAGAATGGGGACCTATTTTCATTGTCCTATAAAAAAAATCCAACCAAGAATTTTATATCCTTCCAAATTAAGCTTCATAAGTGAAGGAGAAGTACCATTCTTTCCAGACAGAAAAATGCTGAGGGAATACAATACAAACAGATAAGCCTTACAAGAGGTCCTAAAAGAAATTCTAAACATAGAATTGAAAGAACAACATCTGCTACAAAACACAACAACAAAAGAAAATCACACATAAGCACTTAGGCCATAGGCACTATAAAGCAATTACACAATCAAGTCAATATAAAGCAAACTAATAATAAAATGATATCATCAAAATGTCACATATCAATACTAAATCTGAATTTAAATGGGTTAAATGCCCCACTTAAAAGACATAGAGTGGCAAGGTGAATAAAAATATAAGATGCGACTATCTGCAATCTTCAAGAAAATTTATATATTGACATCCCCATGTCCAAAATATAGGTATGGAGTAAGATCTACCATGTAAATGGAAAACAAAAAGAGGAGGAGTCACTGTTCTTAAATAATATGAAACGTATTTTAGAAGAATAAAAATTAAAGATGGACAAAAAAGAAATGTTACATAATGTAAAGGGTACAATCCAACAGGAACACTTTTATTTAACTAGTCTAAATACTTAAATTTCTATGCACCCAACACTGGAACATCCAGATTCATAAAACAAGTATTCTTGGCCTATGCAAAGACTTAGATAACCACAAATATCAGTGAGTGGGAGATTTCAACAACCCACTGGCAGTGCCAGATATATCATTGAGGCAGAAAACTGGCAAAGAAATTCTGGACTTAGATTTGACACCTGAGCAAATAGACCTAGTAGATGTCTACAGAACACTCCTCTCGACATCCACAGAATATACATTCTTCTCATCTCCACATAGAATATATTCTAAGATTGACCACTTTCTTGTTCATAAAATGTCTCAACAAATTCAAAACAAATCACACTTTCAAACCACCGTGCATTAAAAATATAAATGAATATCAAGAAGATCTCTCAAAAGTACACAAATTCATGAAAATTAAAACATTTCCTCTTGAATAACTCATGGATGAATCTTGAAATTAAAGCAGAAATCAAAAAATTATTTGAATTAATAGAGACATAACCTACCAAAACCTCTGAGATGCAGCTAAAGCAGTGTTAAGAGGAAAGTTTATAGCCCTAAAAATGCCTTGATTGAGAGTTAGAAATATCTCAAATTAGTGATTTAATTTTGTACCTATAAGAACAAAAAAAAAAGAAACAAACTAGCCTAAGAGCTAGCAGAAGAAAATAAATAACTAAAATTAAGGAAGAACTGAATGAAATTGAGATGCAAAAATCCATAAAAAAGATCAATAATACCATGAGTTGTTTTTTCAAAAAATAAACAAGATTAAAAGACACCTACATAGACTCACAAAAAAGAGAAGATCCAAATAAGTACAATCATACATGATAAACATGACATTATAACTGATGCCACAGAAATACCAAAGATCCTCAGAATACTGTGAATAACTCTAGGCATACATAATAGAAAACTTAGAGAAAATGGGTAATTTCCAGAAACAGGCTCCCAAGATTTAATCAGAAAGGGATTCAAACACTGAGTAGACCAATACTGAGCTCTGAAATTGAATCAGTAATAAAAATTCTACCAACCAAAAAAAGTACTAAACCAGATGAATTCACAGCTGAATTCTGCCAGATGTACAAAGAGCTGCTACCAATCCTGCTGAAAATGTTCCAATCCTCCTGTGGAGGAGTGGCTTTTCTGTTATTCTTTCTATGAAGCCAGCATCAGTCTAATACCAAAATCTGGCAGACACAACAAAAAAAGAAAACTTCAGGCCAATATTCCTGAAGAACACAGGCACAAAAATTCTTAGCAAAACACTAGCACACTGAATGTAGTATAGGAAAGAGCAAATATACTACAATAAAGCAGGATTTATTCCTAGGATGCAAGGCTGGTAAAACATATATGAATCAATAAATATTCACCATCTAAACAGAATTAAAAACAAAAACTGTATGATCATCTCAATAGATGCAAAGAAAGCTTTCAGTGATATCCAAGATCCATTCACAATAATAATAATAATAATAAAAACTTGAGTGACTAGAAATGGAAGGTCATATCTCAAAATAATAATATCCATTTATGACAACCCCACAGACAACATTATACTGAATGGATAAACACTGGAATTATTTTCTTTGGGAACTGGAACAAGACAAGGATGCCCCTCTCACCACTTCTATTCAACATACTCCTGGAAGTGCTAACCATAGCAATCAGATAAGAGAAAGAAATAGAAGGCACCCAGAAAGGAAAGAAAGAAGTCAAACTATTTCTTTTCACCAGTTATATGATTCTATACCTAGAAAATCCTGAGGACTTTGCCAAAAGGCTACCTTTGGCAGAACTGATAAATAATTTAGTGAAGTTTCAGGATACAAAATCAATGTATAAAAGTCAGTAGCATTTCTATACGCCAACAACATCCAAGCTGAGGATCAAATCAAGAATATGATCCTACTTACAATAACCACAAAGACAATGAAATACCTAGAGATACTGCTAACCAAGGAAGTGAAAGATCTCTACAAGGTGAACTACAAAACACTGCAGAAAGAAATCTGAGATGGCAACAGTAAATGGGAAAACATCCCATGCTCATAGATTTGAAGAATCAGTATCATTAAAATTGCTATATTAGTGTGTTTCTATGCTTCTGATAAAGACATATCCAAGACTGGGTAATTTATAAAGAAAAACAAGTTTGTTTAATAGACTCACAGTTCCATGTGGCTGAGGAGGCCTCATGGCACAAGGAGAAAGACACTTCTTACGTGGTGACAAGATGAAACTAGAGAAGGTAAAATAAGGAACAGATTCTCTCCCATAGGTTCTGGAGAGAGCATGTTGATTTTGAACACCTGGCTACTCAAACTATGGAACATAAATTTCCATTTTTTGAAACCATCCAAGTTGTGATAATTGCTATAAAAACTGCAGAGAACTAATCCATTCCTTGTCATGTTCTGTAGATGTTGTATTTGAGCATAGAGAAGTTGGCATCTTTCTATAGCATAAAATGTAGTAAGGGTGGAAAGAGTAAGCATTGCAGAATGATACTGTTATGAAGTGAAAGGAATTATGTTAATGTAGTGATTTCTGTGTTTGCAAATTGCAGGCAAATTTTTAACTATTCAATAAAGCATGAATTACCTAATACACTGGTTTAGTGCATTTGATTGGTTTAGTCTGTGCATAACAGTAGATAGGTCCTGATATAATGCCCTCCAAGCACATGTTGGAAAATAAAATTGGTCATCTTAGCAAGCTAAATGGTGCTCTCCTCCAAGCAAAAAAAAAAAAAAGTCTTTATTAGAGTCTCAGAAAATATCACATACCATGACAGAAGGGTGACTACTACCTTATATAACAAAAGATGTGATTAAATTATGTCTTTTGACAGTAAGAGCTTTTTCCAGATTCTTGTGGTGGGGTATAAGTGCAATCACAGATATCCTATGAGAAGGAGGCAGAGGAAGTTTAGAGAAGATACACAGAAGGGAAGGCAATGTACAGATGGAGGCAGAGGTTGGAGTGATATATGTACAAGTTGAGAAATGCCACTCTGGCAGCTACCAAAAACTGGAAGAGGTAGAGAATGGAGTTTCTTCCAGGTCACCTAAAGGAGCATAGTCCTGCCAGATTTTGGACTGTGAACATCTGGACTCTGTGAGAGGATATATTTATATTGATTTAATCCACCTAGTATGGGATAAATGATTATAGCAACCATAGGAAACTGATACATTCATAAAAAAGAAAAAGCAGCAGTTTAACCAGAAAAGCTGGATATTATTTGGTGTAGAAAATGACAAAGAGGGGCTAGTGCAAATAAATTTCTAATGCAGGCTATTACAAAAATTATGAATACTCATCACTTTGATGACTAATTTAACCACAAAAACATAATATTTTGGAGTGTATTCATACTATGCCAAATTGTATATTCTATATCCTATAGTAGAAACATTTATTCAGCCAAGAAATATAAAATAAAACTCTATAATATTTATAAATACTGTTTTAACTCAGAGCAAGCATATTTAAAGTAAATTACCCATGTGAAAATGCAAAACTACAGTTAAACAGTCCCTAAAGTTAAAGCCTGTGTCCTGAAGAAAGAGAAGACCTTTTTAGTCTACTTAGTAAGGCAATCTAATAACATCCTGTTTGCTTTATTTTTTATTATAAACATTTTCATTTTCCTAAACAAACTTTATAATTTTTATTTTAACAAACATGGAATAGCAAGTAAAGAAAATTTAACTTATTCATTGCTTCTACCATTGAATAATTAGATTTTTAAAATCAGTATTACCTCAAATACTATGATAAACTCAAGTGATAAACCTATACTTCTACTTTTTTTATATTAGCTCCAAAGGGCAAATAATCTGCTGATTTCAAACATGTTCTATTGCATTTTCTACAAAACAGCGTCTTAGAGAAATATGGAGTATACTATAAACTCTTTTACTTTAGGATTATTGCTACAATTTGGTTAATTTAATAGGTATAAAATATTGGCCTTCTGTATTAATACATGTGTAATTACAATTCAGTTAAAACCTAAGAAATTTAAGTAGCAAAGTCAATCACAAAATATTTTTCATGAAAATAAATTAACTACAAGTTATAAATACAAATATTTATAGCTTATAAATATTTTACAATGTTTGCTGCGGTTTCTGAATATATTATGTAGGCAGCACAGTCTTTCATTTACTCAAGAATAATTTAAATTGAAGAGATCCTTATCACAAAGCTAGCATGATCAAAATAAACCAATAATAATCTCAGTTTCAACAAAAGGAAAAGGGTGCTTTGGATAAAAGGCTCTGAAAATATGGCTGATGAAATATTCTCTCAGGTTTATGTTTCTTACATTAGAACCATTTTTTTGGTTTATGCTCTTCCATCTCTAGTTGGAATATTATATTACATTATCAGAATATGAGTATATCTTAGTATATGATGTTTACTCATAACTATAGTAAATTCTACGTAAAAGTTTCAATAATAGCAGTTTCACCAAAGATTTCAATTCTTATCGTTAAGCTAGACTTTATGTTAGATATCCATTTCTATTCATAAAAAAGCCTAATACCAATGCATCAAGACTTTCTTTAAAGCTTTGCTGTATTATATAACACATTGAAATTACTTCATCTGAAGAGTATTCTTTATTATGAATAATACATGCTGAAGAAAAAAACATGCTTAACTAAATTGAAGTCTTTCTTTTTCATGATCAGCTGCTATAAAACAAGTCTGTAATGACAAGAGAAGTCAACTAACTTGTGCAAACAGTTGCAAGTCATATTTTCAAAACCTACCTAGAAAACATTTTGATTTCTAAACTTACATCCTATGAAATCTTTACTTTCACAAACATAGCTGTTAGCAATATAGCAAATTCCCCCACACATAGCATTCTATGAATGTATTATATGTGTGCGTGTGTGTAGATACAAATTTAAGATTAAAAAAAAAACATTTTCTTCATTTAAGAACAGAAACAGTACTTTTGATAGCACTATGCCAATTTCTAATACAAATGTGGTCTTTTGATATATAACACAGATATATTCAACCTGCTGAATCATGTGGCATCTGCAAATACAAAGCATTATTTATTTGGTTACTAATTCACAATCACCTTGTATGTGAGCAGATGTTTGTTACTTTATGCCAAGCAATTAAAAGATATTGGTACAACTGAGTTTTGCATTTGAATGAAAAGATGAACAAAATGGCTGTTAAGACTTACCACACTTGAGAATTGTTGATTGGCACCAACAATCTTCATAAAACAAAGTTATTCAAACACATTCATCAACATCAAACACAAACAGATTATTAAAAATTCATAAATAAAGCCCAAATACGAAAAAAGACACTTCTTTATATTGCTAAACAATCAGAAGTATGATATATACAAATGAATGTCCTAGTTGTGGTCAACTACTACAAGCATTGTAGTATGAAAGAGATTCCAAGAGCATCATGTCAGTTGATACTAGTATCAGTTTCCTAATATGTCTTCACTAGTCACATGTGCATTTAATCGTTTTAGACGTAAATCGTTTTAGACATGTGACTAGTGCATGCAGACATAGCTTGCTTTTAAGACATTCAATCAATTTTTGTCATTTTTCTCTTCTTAAAGGAACAGTAAGCAACAACAATATTAAAATCAAGAGAACAAAGAGATTTATGTTGAAGAAATCTTTATATTCTATATATTCAATATAACTACAATACAATGTAAATGTATACATGAATTAGTTTTTTGCAATTAAACAAATTGCAGACTAAAAAACTAAACTTAGTTTTGAGTATTATTTTCATTTGTCCCAGGACACTTTAATTCAGCACGGAAATTCAGTACATATTCAAATTATTTCAAGATACACAAACACATATACACACATAAACACACATGTGTATGTCTTGTATTCGTGCATATATAGTATAGTATATATAAATTAAATATTTTGGCCAGGCGTGGTGGCTCATGCCTGTAATCCCAGCACTTTGGGAAGCTGAGGCGGTCGGATCACCTGAGGTAGGGAGTTCGAGACTAGCCTGACCAACATGCAGAAACCACGTCTCTGCTAAAAATACAAAATTAGCTGGGTGTGGTGGCGCATTCCTGCAATTCCAGCTACTCAGGAGACTGAGGCAGAAGAATCACTTGAACCCGGGAGGCAGAGTGAGTCAAGATCCTACTATTGCACTCCAGCCTGGGCAACAAGAGCGATATTCCTTCTCAAAAATAAGTAAGTAAGTAAGTAAATAAATAAATAAATAAATGTTTTAGTCAATGTCAATACTCTTATAACTTCTATTCATTTATTTATTATATAAACATGTCTATTGATTGCCTCTTAAATGTCAGGCACTATTGTGACTTCTACAAATAAAGTTTCCATGGTAGTTTTAAAATAGGGGGTGGGGAGACGGGAAACAAATATTTGATATAATATCAGGTAATGAAAATGAAAATGAAATTAAAGTGTCATAAGAAAGGCTAGAGTAGTGGCAAGAAGTGGAGCATTTTTTTTTTTCTTTTTTTTTTTTTTTTTTTTTTGAGACGGAGTCTCGCTCTGTGGCCCGGGCTGGAGTGCAGTGGCAGGTTCTCAGCGCACTGCAAGCTCCGCCTCCCGGCCTCCTGGGTTTATGCCATTCTCCTGCCTCAGCCTCCGAGTAGCTGGGACTACAGGCGCCCGCCACCTCGCCCGGCTAGTTTTTTTTTTTGTATTTTTTAGTAGAGACAGGGTTTCACCGTGTTAGCCAGGATGGTCCCGATCTCCTGACCTCGTGATCCACCCGTCTTAGCCTCCCAAAGTGCTGGGATTACAGGCTTGAGCCACCGCGCCCGGCTAATTTTTTTTTTTTTTTTTTTTCAATAGGATGGTCAAAGAAGGCTACTTGCTGAAGGGAACTGTAAGTGGAAATATAACAGCTTAAAGAAAGTTAGCAATGGTATTACACAGGGGAAGTTCCTTCAGGATAAAGATCAACAATTGCAAATATCTGAATCTGCACATTTCTGCAGATTTTTTATTTGCATGACATTGACATTGCAGACTTTTACTGCATGACAATTTACTTAGTTATCATGTAGTATACAATTCCCCTTAAAATGTACAACTCAATATTATGTAGTATATTCACAGAGATGTGCAATCACCACATTCACTTTTAGAACAATTTTATGACATTAAAAAAAATATATTCCAGACTTAATTAGCAGTTATTCCCCATTTTACTCCAACTCTGCAACACTAGACAGACAATAATCTAATTTGTTTCTATGAATTTGTCTATACATTTCATAAATTTCATATAAATGAAATTGAGCATTATGTGATCTTTTATACCTGGCTTCTTTCACTTAGCATGAAGTTTTTGAGGTTCATCTATGTTAGATCATTAACAATGCTCACACCTTTTTATGGCTGAATGGTATTTTCTTGTATGGGTATACCATATTTTTTCATCAATTTATCAGTTGCTAGAAATTGGATTGATAGTAATTGACTACTCTAAGCAATGATACTCTGAGCATTGTATACAAATTTTTTTGTGGATATATGTTTTACTTATATTTGCTATATGTATTAGTCCATTTTCACACTGCTGTAACGAACTACATGAAACTGGGTAAGTTATAAAGAAAAGTGGTTTAATTGAGTCACAGTTCCACATGGTTGGGAGAATTCAGGTCACCTATAGCGGAAGGTGAAGGGGAAGGAGGCATGTGTTACATTGTGGCAGGAGACAGACAGAGAGCCATAGGGGAAGTGCCACACTTTAGAACCATCAGCTCTCATGAGAACTCACTATCATGAGAACAGCATGGGAGAAACCCACCCTCATGATCCAATCAATCACCTCCCACCAGGTACCTCAGCTTACACATGGGGATTACAATTCCTGATGAGATTTGGGTGGGGACACAGAAGCGAATCGTATCAGTATATATCTAAGTGAAATTTCTAGATGGCATATCATCTCTGTGTTTAACCTTTGGAGGAACTACCAACACTTTTCCAAAGTGAATAAACTCTTTTTCATTCCCACCAGCAATGTAGGAGAGCTCCATTTTCTCCACATCCACACAAACACTTTTTATTATTTTTTATTACAGCCATCTGAATAAGTATTAAATAGCGTTTCATTGTGGTTTTGATTTGCATTTCCCTGTTTAATTATGCTGTGACTGTTCTAATATGCTTTTGGGTAACTTGTACATCTTTTTTGGAAAAAAATGTTTTTTCAGGTCTGTTACCACTTTTAAAATTGTGTTATGGTATGTCTCATTATTAAAATTTAAAAATTATTTTTTATATTCCGAATTCAAATTCCTTATCAAATACATAATTTTGCAACATTGTTACCTACTCTTTGGTTGTCTTTCAAGTTCTTGATGGTAAGTTTTGAAGCACAAAAAAACGTAATGTAGACCAGCCTAATATATGTACTTATTTATCTTTTCTTGCTTGTGCATTAAATGTCATGTTTAAGAAAACTTTGCCTAGCTCAAGGACACAAAAAGTTTATCTCTATATTTTCTCCTAAAACTTTTATAATTTTAACTCTTACTTTTATATCTATGATACATTTTGAGTTAATTTGTGTATATGGCATGAGAAGGAAGTCTAACTTTATTTTTAAAATTATTATTATTTTTTTTTTTGAAATGAAGTCTCCCTCTTGTTGCCCAGGCTGGAGTGCAATGGTGCAATCTCGGCTCACTGCAACCTCTGCCTCCTGGGTTCAAGTGATTCTCCTGCCTTGGCCCCCTGAGGAGCTGGGATTACAGGCACCTGCCACCACGTCCGGCTAATTTTTGTATTTTTAGTAGAGACAGGGTTTCACCATGTTGGCCAGGCTGGTCTTGAACTCTTGACCTCAGGCGATCCACTTGCCTTGGCCTCCCAAATTTCTGGATGACAGGCGTTGGCCATCGCCCACTGCCAGAGCTCCAACTTGATTATTTTGCATGAGGACATCCTATTTTCCCAGTAACAGTTGTTAAAAAGATTATACTTTTACCCAATTAATAGTCTTGGCACTCTTATTCAAAAATCAATTGAATTATGAAATAAGCAAAGATTGTAGCATAAGGACCTCCAAATACTGCTCTTCCATGAAAGCAAGGAAAAAGGCCAAAACTATCAAAAATCAACTTTTTCAGAACCCCGGAAATTATCCAAAGAATTGCAACATTCCAGAGAATGTTAATTTTGAAAACTGCTAACTCTTAGTAATGATATAAAACTTTGTGATGTTTTAACTCACCCAAGGACCATCCTTTACTCTCTTGCTCAGCAGTATCCATGAAAAAAACAGTGTACATTCTTTGTAATGTAATGCATACAGTAGACAAAATACTTCATTCATAAAGAATCTTAATTTATACATTTTGACCCATCTGGTGGTTCCTGGAAGATTGCTTAAAGGGCCTGTCTTTATTTTGCCTAACTGGGAACTAGCTTCAGAGGCAAAACTCTTTCCAGGACCAGATGAACATTTGCCAAAAATACTTACTGGCTAATTACATTGCTGAAGCCTTAGGCAAAGCTTTGGAGAAAAGACTGGGAAATAAGATGTCTGTAAAGGTTTTGAAATGCTCAAATATATTCCAAGGAATCTATCGGGCCACATGTATGGTCAGGGCTGAGTGCATGTCAAGAAATATAAGAGAAGGCCCTAAGCTCTCAGGTGTAGGTGACCTTGACACTTGACACAGAAGCCAAAAGTGAAAGCTTGGACAGAGTCAGCTATTCCTTGCCACAGACGGGATATAAACAAAGACTGAAAGAAATTTTAGTTTTGGACACTTAAGAAATTCTCTGTCCAAACATTAGCTAACTACTAAACTGAGAGAATAGAGGCTTGAAAGATCATACATGTTAAAAAAAAAAAAAATGGAGTTTATTAAATTCGCTGAGGAAGTCACTAAACAAATGAATAATAAAGCTACAAAATGCAGCTACAGTGAGAAAATCATGGGATGGGGAGAGAATCGTATTTACAGTTACCACAGTATATTATTAAAAAGGTTTGGTTCTCAACAAAACATTTACAAGGTATGCAAAGAAACAATAAAATATGGCCCATACACAGAAAAGAAAGACAAATTAATAGAGTCAGTGAAACAAAATAGTGGTGAATTCAGATCATTCAGGTTTGGCAACGGAAAGAAAAGGATAAAGAAAAATAAATAGAACCTCAGAGACCTATGGAACATCTTCAATCATACGAATATATACTTAACGGGAAGCGAAAGAGAGAAAGGGACAGAAGAAACATTGAATAAACGATGTCTTAAACTGCTGAAATATGATATAAAATTAATTAATACAAGTCTTATAGACACCAAGCAGAATAAACTCAAAGAGATCTACACTGAGAAACACATCATAATCACATCATCAGAAGTCAAAGACACACAATCTTGAAAACAGCACAACAGAAGTGACTCAACCTGCCGAAAGAATATCAATAAGATTTGAAGCTGGCCAGACGCAGTGGCTTATGCCTGTAATCCCAGTACTTTGGGAGGCCGAGGAGGGCAGATTGCCTGAGCTCAGGAATTCCAGACTAGCCTGGGCAACACGGTGAAATCCCATCTCTACTAAATACAAAAAATTAGCTGGGCATGGTGGCATGCGCCTGTAGTCCCGCCTACTCAGGAGGCTGAGGCAGGAGAATTGCTTGAATCCTGGAGGCAGAGGTTGCAGTGAGCTGAGATGGTGCCACTGCACTCCAGCCTGGGTGACAGAGTAAGACTCCTTCTCAAGATAAATAAATAAATAAATAAGATTAGAAGCTGATTTCTCATCAGAAACCATGAAGATCAGAGAACAGTGGTGTGATATAGTCAAAGTGCTAGATTAAAAACAAAATAAAACAAACAAAAATCCTGTCAAATGAAAATTCTGTATCTGGTAAAACTATCTTCAAATATGAAGGAGAAATGAGGATATTCTCAGATAAACAAAAATAGAAAAAGACCACTGGTGGCAGAATTTCCTGCCAACAAATGGAAACGGAGGTCCTTCAGGCTGAAATGAAGAATGATAGACACTAACTCAACTCCATATGAAGGAATAAAAAACAGCAAGTAAAGAAACTGCATGGGTAAAAATGCAGGAACAGTTTAAAAGTGTATTTTTTGTTTGTACTTTCTTTTTGTCTCCTTTCTGATATTAAGGACAAATGCAAATAATTACAAATGCTGGTTAATGGAAGCACAATGTATAAAGATGTGATTTGTGACAACAGCTTAAATGGGGGACATAGGGAAAGCTAAATAGATAAGCAAAATATAATGTATCCAAACAACGAAATATCATTTAGACTTTAAACTATGAAATATCATCGAGATAAAAAGCATTTATCATTCATATAAAATGAAGTAGTTATTGCTACGACATAGTAAAATATAGTAAACATGCTAAGCAAAAGATGCCAGCTACATTAGGTCATATATTGCATTAATTCCAATTATACAAAATAATTATTTTAAATTTATTGAGATTTTTGTGTGGCCTAGCATATGTTCTATCCTGGAGAATATTCCATGTATACCTGATATAATGTGTATTCTGCTCGTGTTGAGTGGAATGTTTTAGAGAATTATATTAGGTCCAGTTAGTTAATAAAATGCAAGTCTTATTTATCCTTGTTGGTCTTTTGAAACTCCAGCATTTCATTTAGTTAAATAAATTATTTTAAATATTTTATTGATATTCTCCACATGAAAAATAAAAGACCTAATCTATTTGATGAGGCATTGTTATCATATCTCTCTTTATTTCTTTAAGAATAGTATCCTCAGTTATGGAAAAGTATTTTTAGTAGTTGCTTTAAAATGTTCTTTAAGTCCACCATCTGCATCCTCTCCTGGAAAGTTTTTGTTATTTCATCCCCCACCTACCTAGATATGTGGCATATTTTATTATTTTTTACATGTATTGCAATTTTTTATTAAAAGTTGGACATTGTATATAATATACATAACAACTGGAAGCTGATTCCCACCTGTTTCTGGGGCTTCTTATTGTTTGCTTGTTTATTTGTTCAGTGATTTGGCTCTGCTGAAAATAGCAAAGTCTATTTCTCAAGCACTGTGAAGCCTTTGATGTTTACTCTTCAGAGGGCACAGCCTTGGACATGAACACAGTCACCATGGAATGACAACGAAGACAATGGTTTCAGCAGGGTTTTCTGTGACTATCTCTTTTCTTAATCTCTCTCTTTCTCTCAAGCTATCTGCCACTGCCATCTAAAAAAGCTGTTAGCCTCTACTAATTGCCAAATAATTGCTCTATTGTTGCTGACAACGGTCTGAACCATTAATACCTCCACAGTTTGATCCAATTAAATTTAGATTCCTTCTCTGTGGTCGGTTTTTAAGCTAGTCTTTAAGGTTGATCCGATCTCAAGAGTTTTCTTCATAGCTTTCTTCTTCCCCGGTCCTCTTTGATAAACTATCTGTCCATGGCTTAGCTTTTTACTCTCATGGGGCACACATAATCCTTTTAATTGCTTACTTAAATTAATTTTTTAACTTTAATTGCTTAAAAGTTCCATTGTTTTTGAGAACCCCTAAAGCTTGAATTTTCTGTATTCTCTACTAAGTAAACTATATTCTTTCGATGCAAGCTTCAGATCTTTTTATTAATATGTCCTACCTGACCCTTTGGACAAAATCTTCAAGCCACTTTTCTGGAGCTAGGAGAGAATTCAGTAGCACACTGCTCCAAAAAGTACATCTGCCTTTATCATCAGGGTTTTGGGTAAGGGCTGTATCTTCTTTTTTTATTTGTTTACATCTCCTGGCATAGCACCTTCTCCCTACCAGCATTCTGGGGAGAGAATGATCGGTGCCTCATTATTCTCAGTTATTTCAAGAGTAAAGCTTCAGTCCTCTTCCTAAGTGAAGAAAGGAAACCACTGACCTCTTGGTTACTCACCTGTAACTTAGCCTGTTCAGCACAGAGTTGAGGAAATGAGGAATGCTAGTGGCCTTTCTTACATGAGGAGATACTATTGCAATTTTACTGAGAGATGGTGGGGAGGGGGAGCCCTTTCTTTTGGTCATACTTACTCAGAGTGAAGTTATGTTAAGATGTAAGTAGGAGTAGAGAGTGAGTCAGTTATAGCTCAAGTGCCAAAGCCTCTTACAGTCTTTACATTGATTTTATATACTTTCTTGATTAAATGTTTTCTCACCTATTGAATGTACTTAGAACAATGTCCAGAGATTTTAACTTTATGATTTTAACTAGTTATTATTGCTTCTCTAGATAACAGCTCTGCAGAGCTTGTTAAGACGTCTTTATAGAATTATCAGGGTTAGTTGTCTTTGTTTTAATAACTTGCTTTGATAATAATGTGAGTAACATGATGGGAAAGGCAGTAAGAGAAGCGAAAGTACCAGATTTTTTGATACTACAGTAGTTCTAGGTAATGCAGAGATATATAGGTAGAAATCTGCATGCAGCTCCTAAGAACATATGAAAAACGCCAAAATCAGTCTAGGTTACATATTAATAATTGAAAAATAATCCTTCTCTGTTATGGATGATGAAAAGATGAGAAGTTGTTTCATCTGACATTAAATAATGAGTATTAATAATAATACCATTATAGTACAGCATTGCTTTAGGATTTCCATCTATTATTTGTTTAACAAAACCCTGATGGTCAAATACAACTCATCTCATCATTAATACCTATACTTTGGCAACACAACCTAAAATAAAATGCACACATTAGCATTGGCTAATAACACTTTCAATGTATGAATACCATACAAGAAAAAAATGTGGATTTGAGGGCAATGTGGCAGACTAGATGCAGCCAGGTGGAACTGTTACCATTGAGGGACTGAGACATGTTGGGGTGGTCAGATCCAACACCAGGCCTTGAGGGCTGCAAAGTCCAGCAGAGTTAAAAGAATGAGTTAAGAGTACATAAAGTGGGACCAGGGGACCAACACTAGTATGGAGGCCATGAAGGTACCAGGCTCTGGAAGCCCACACTATTTATTAGTGATCAAACAAAGCAGCAGGTAGTGAGGCTATGGGGGTTGAAAGGTAGTGGCTCATCAAGCATACGATCTATAGCTGTGATGGTTTAGCATTTCCTGTGAAGCTTATGGAACATGTTCTGCTACTTGAAATAATGGGGAACATGTTCTTCTAGTTTAAGATACAATCGATCTATGAGCCTGGGAGTGCTAGAAGCAAGGAGCCAGCAAGTCTGGACACATTCCAGAGGCCACAAGGGGTTTTATGCCCTAAGCCCTGGATTCTATACAAGCCGCGAGAGGTTTTGTGCCCTGGGCTTAGATAATGGTGTGGCAGGGAAGCCTTCTACTCTTTAACACAGAGCTTGGTGTTCCAAAGGCTACAAGGGGTTTTAGACCCTAGACCCCGAACATGTTCCAAGACTCTTTTACATTATATCAGACATGCAAGCCCTGCCTCAGCTTCTCCCAACAAGACAACTGGCACACTCCTAACCAATCTTCAGAGGACAGGTATTTAAAGTGGACAGAGGAAAGACACAGAAGCTAAGCTGAAGAGGGAGAAAGTTAGAAACTCTGCATAAAGTTACTGTGCACCACAACTCATTCCTGACACCCAACAATTCTGGGCAAACAAGTGAGTCTAACTGGTTAGGAGCAACCCATTCCTGCCACAGATCTCTCAACTCCCCTTGACAACCACAGACAATTGAGTTGGCAGAGAGCACTGCTTACAGAAGTGGTAGGGGCAACATGCCAGCTGAAGCAAAGTCCAGAAGGTTTGATATGGGAACATCTATAGCAGAGCATGGCCAGGGAAGTCCATCTTCCTGGACTCAGCTTGTACCCATAAGAGGCTTTAGCCTGCGGTGAAGTATGGGACCTAAACTCTACAGGGTGGTCTTGCTTATTAGATAGTGCTAGTATGACCTGAGCACCCTTTGGTGTATTGGCGTCTCCTGGGGCCATCGCCTGGTCAGATCTGCTTGCAGGGCAATCTTGGTTGCACTGGGGGCCCACACCATAGATTCTGTGCTGGTGGACCATGCCTAACCAGAGAACTCCAGTGGAGCAGCCTCTACAGCCATGCACCAGCCTGCCCACTTCCTACCCACACTGTGGCTTCCCCCCAGCCAACCACAACCTTCCACATCATGTTGCTGGTGCATGTGTGCATAGGTGAGTTTAATCTTAATTGCCCTGCCAGCGTGTGGTGTGTGTGTGTGTGTGTGTGCGCACCCTACACTCTCACTGCTGTGGCAGGAGTGCACTTTGTGCCCCCTTAACCTGCTGGACTTCAATTACAGTCTGAGTCTTGACAGGCTCAAAGCCAGGCAGCCTCACCCCTGCCAGCACAAGTCCATTGGGACAATACTGCTGTTGGACTGAAACTAGGAACAGAGAACAGCAGACCCTCATTTGCCCAGAGTTTCCACTCCTGCCTGTAGCACACAAAAAATGCACACAGATCTGTGCCCACCAGTACCCTACCCCTTTGCTGACACCACAAACAGCAAGAGTGTGCATACAGTTGCCAGCAGGGTTCCATATTCCCATAAAATGTGCTGCCTCTGCTACTGGGGTAACTGTCTGCAAAGAGGCAGGCCCTCCAACACCTGCTATCACCCAGATGCAGCTGACGAGTGCAGACCCTGCCATGCTGCCCTTGCCACTGCTGCTGGCACATGAAAATGAGTACAAATTCCACTGCTATCACACTATGTAACACTTCGGCTGACACAACCCATCAAAGTGTAGTGACGCGCAGTTGGAGAACACCTTGCCCCCATCTCAGTGCAGTGGATCCCTAACCTTGAGAAGCCAAAGTACAAAGACAGTCCTGATATAAATCCCCAAGAGTTAGAGCATAAAGTCCAGGAGTTGGGAGCTGAGCACTGGCCATCTAAAATCTTGAAGAAGTAAATCAGCCCGTTGGCTGAATTCACCTTATATCACAACCAAACCCTCCATTTCATAAAATAGGATACAAGAACAAGTTTTTAAAAACCCAAACAAAGGTCAGCAAATACAAAGATTGAAGGAACATGAACCCACAAAATGAAACAGAATCCATGCAAGAACTCTGACAACTCAAAAAGCCACAACACCTCTCCAGCAAGGGTTCTGAACCAGGCTGAGATGTCTGAGACTACAGAAATAGAATTCAGAATATGCATAGGAATGAAGATCATTGAGAAGCAGGAATACATTGAAAGTTAATTCAAGGAAGCAAAGATTCACAATAAAATGAAACAGAAACAGACAGAAAAATAGTCAGTATACAAAATAATGTAACTGACCTGATAGAGCTGAAAAGCACACTAAAATAATTCCATAATGTAATCACAAGTATTAATAAGAGAACAGACCAGGTGGAGGAAAGAATCTCAGAGTTTGAGGAGTGGCTTTCTTAAAGAAGACAGATAAGAATAGAGAAAAAACAATGAAAAGAAATGAACAAAATCTCTGGGAAATGTGAAATTATGTAAAGAGACCAGATCTATAATTCACTGGTCTTTCTGCAAGAGATGGGGAGAGGAAAAGCAACTTGCAAAACACATTTTGATATCATTCATGAGAACTTCCTCAACCTAGCTAGAGAGTCCAACTTTCATATTCAAGAAATAGTGACAGCCTCAGTAACATACTTC
This sequence comes from Colobus angolensis palliatus, assembly GCF_000951035.1. Classification (NCBI taxonomy): domain Eukaryota; kingdom Metazoa; phylum Chordata; class Mammalia; order Primates; family Cercopithecidae; genus Colobus; species Colobus angolensis. The sequence continues at coordinate 3,042,789 of NW_012113919.1, forward strand.
ACAAGAAGATCATTACAAAGACACATAATTATCAGATTCTCTAAGGTAAAAATGGAAGAAAAAACGTTAAAGGCAGTAACAGAGAAAGGTCTGTTTACCTACAAAGGTAACCTCATCAGACTAACAGCAGACCTCTTAGCAGAAACTCTACAAGCCAGAAGAGATTCAGGGCTACTACTATTCAACGTTCTTTTTTTTTTTTGAGATGGAGTCTCACTCTGTCACCCGGGCTGGAGCACAGTGGCCGGATCTCAGCTCACTGCAAGCTCTGCCTCCCAGGTTCACGCCATTCTCCTGCCTCAGCCTCCCGAGTAGCTGGGACTACAGGCGCCCGCCACCTCACCCGGCTAGTTTTTTGTATTTTTTAGTAGAGACGGGGTTTCACAGTGTTAGCCAGGATGGTCTCGATCTCCTGACCTCGTGATCCGCCCGTCTCGGCCTCCCAAAGTGCTGGGATTACAGACTTGAGCCACCGCGCCCGGCCTCAACGTTCTTAAAGAAAAGAAATTCTAACCTAGAATTTCATATCGCACCAAACTAAGCTTCATAAGTGAAGGAGAAATAAGATTCCTTTCAGACAAGCAAATGCTGAGGAAATTGGGTTACCAGTAGACCTGCCTTAAAAGAGCTCCTGAAGGAAACACTAACGTGGAAAGAAAAGACCATTACTGGCCACTACGAAAACACGCTGAAGTACACAGATCAGTAAAACAACCAGACAAACAACTCTGCATAATAACCAGCTAATATCATGATGACAGGATCAAATGGACTCATGTCAACACTAACCTTAAATGTAACAGGGCTAAATGACCAATTTAGAGGCACAGAGCAGCAAGCCTGATAAAGATTCAAGATCCAGTGGCATGTTGTTTTCAAGAGACTCATCTCACATGCAATTTCACCCATAGGCTCAAAATAAAGGAATGAAGAAAAATCTACGAAGCAAATGGAAAAAAGGAGCAGGGCTTGCAATTCTAATTTCAGACAAAACAGACTTTAAACCAACAAAGATCAAAAAAGTCAAAGAAAGGCATTCCATAAAGATAAAGCATTCAATTCAATAAGAAGACCTAACTATCCTAACTATTTATTCACCCAATACAGGAGCACCCAGATTTATAAAGCAAGTCCTTAATGACCTTCAATGAGCCTTAGACTCTCACATAATAATAGTGGGAGACTTTGACATACTACTGAAATTATTAGATTATCAAGCCAGAAAATTAAAAAAAAAAAAATCAGGATTTGAACTCAGCACTGGATCGAATGGGCCTGATAGACATCACAAAACTCTCTACCCAAAAGGAAGAGAATATACACTTTTTTCACTTCCACATGACATATACCCTAAAATCAATCATATAATCAGACACAAAATACTCCTCAACAAATGCGAAAAACAAACCCTGAAATCATAATGATGGTACTCTTGTACCACAGTGCAATCAAATTAGAAATCAAAACTAAGAAATTTGCTCAAAATCATACAATTACATGAAAACTGAATAACTGCTCCTGCACGACTTTGGGGTAAATGCAGAAATTAAGGCAGAAATCAAGAAGTTCTTTAAAACTAATGAGAACAAAGATACGACATACAAGAATCCCTGGAATACAGCTAAGGCAGTATTAAGAGAGAAATTTATAGAAGTAAATACCCACATCATAAGGCTAAAATTTAACTTTAAAACTTAACATCACAACTAATATAACTAGAGAACCAAGAAGAAATCAACCTCAAAGCAAGGACAAGATAAAAAATTACTCATATTAGAGCTGAACTGAAAGAGATTGAGACTTGAAAACCTATTCAAAAGATTAACAAATCCAGGAATTGGATTTTTGAAAAAAATAATGAAATAATAGACTGATACCTAGACTAATAAAAAAGAAAAGAGAGAAGATCCAAAATAAACACAATTAGAAATGACTTAAGGGGATAACACCAGTGACCCCACAGAAATACAAGTAAACATCAGAGAATATTATGAACACATCTATGCATATAAACTAGATAATCTAGAAGGAATGAATGCATTTGTGAATGCATACATCCTCCCAAGACTGAGCCAGAAAAAATATAAATCCCTGAACAGACAAATAATGAGGTCCAAACTTGAATCAGTAATAAATAGCCTACCAACCAATGAAAACCCAGGACCAGACAGATACATAGCTAAATTTTACTAGATGTACAAAGAAGAGATGGTAGGAGGAGGTATTCCTCTCTAAGTCATTCTATGAGCCAGCATCATCCTGATACCAAAACTTGACAGAAACACAACAGAAAAGAAAACTTCAGGCCAATATCCCTGATGAATATTGATGCAAATATCCTCAACAAAATATTTGCAAAACAAATACAGCAGCACATAAAAAAGCTTTTCCACCATGACCAAGTAGGCTTTATTCCTGGGATGCAAGGTTGGTTCAACATACGCAAATCAATACATGTGATTCATCACATAAATAGAACTAAAAACAAAAACCTCATTATTATCTCAATAGATGCAGAAAAGACATTTGATAAAATTCAGCACCTCCTTATGTTAAACAAAAAACCCTCAAAATACTAGGTGTTGAAGGAATTTACCTCAATATAACAATCCACATATGACAAATCCATAACTATCATACTGAATGGACAAAATCTAGAAGTATCCCACTTGAAAACCGGTGCAAGACAAGAATGCCCTCTCTTACCACTCCTATTTAACATAGTATTGGCAGTCCTGGGCAGAGAAATTAGGTCAGAAAAAGAAATAAAGGACATTCAGATTAGAAAAAAGGAATTCAAAATATTCTTCTTTGCAGACGACATGATTCTACATCAAGAAACCTTATAATCTTGGCCACAAAGCTCCTTAAGTTGATTAACAAATTCAGTAAAGTCTCAGGATACAAAATCAATGTATAAAAGTCACTAACATACTTATTCACCAACAGCAGTCAAGCTGACAGTCCAATGAGGAACACAATGCCATTCACAGTTGCCACAGAAAGAGCAAAATACCTAGGAATACAGCTAGCCAGGATGGTAAAAGATCTCTACAAGGAGAACTACAAAACACTGCTCAAAGAAATCAGATACGACACAAATAAATAAAAAAAAAACTCCATGCTCATGGATATGAAGAATCAATATTTTTAAAATGACCATACTGCCCAAAGCAATTTACAGATTTAATACTATTAATATTAAACTACCGATGACATTTTTACAAAACTAGAAAACAATATTTTCATATTCATATGGAACCAAAAAGAGAGCCTGAATAGCCAAGGCAATCCTAAGCAAAAAGAACAAATCAGGAGGCATCACAGTACACAACTTGAAACCATACTAGAGTGCTACAGTAACCAAAGCAGTATGCAAATGATACAAAAACAGACATATAGACCAATGGAACAGAATAGAGAGGCCAGAGATAAAGCCACACACCTACAACTATCTGATTTTCTACAAAGTAAAGAAAAACAAGCAACGACGAAAGGACATTCTATTCAATGAAGGATACTGGCATAACTGGATAGCCATACACAGGAAATTGAAATTGAACTCCTTCCTTACATCATACACAAAAGTTAACTCACAATGGTTTAAAGACTTAAATGTAAAACTGAAAACTATAAAAATTCAGAAAGACAACCAAGGCGATACTATTCTGGACAAAGGAATGGGCAAAGATTTTATGATTAAGACACAAAAAGCAATTGCAGAAAAAGTGAAAACCGACAAATGTAATGTAATTAAACTAAAGAGCTTCTGCACAGCAAAGGAAACTATCAACAGAGTAAACAGACAACCTACAGAAAGAGAAACAAATTTGCAAACTATGTATTTGACAAAGGTCTAATATTCAGCATCTATAAAGAACTTAAACAAATTTCCAATAAAAAAAATCCCCATTAAAAAGTGGGCAAAGAATATGAACAGACACATTTCAAAAAAAAAGACATACATGTGGCCAAAAAGCATATGAAGGAAAGCTCAATGTCATGATCATTAGAGAAATACACATCAAAACCACAATGAGATACCATCTCACACTAGTCAAAATCGCTGTTATTAAAATAAAAAAAAAACAGATGCAGAAAAAAAGAACAAACAACCACGTAAAAAATGGGCAAAGGACGTGAGCAGCCACTTCTCAAATGGAAAAAAGCTCATCATCACTGGTTATTAGAGATATGCAAATCAAAACCACAATGAGATACCATCTCAAGCCAGTTAGAATGGCTATCATTAAAAAGCCAGGAAACAACAGATGCTGGAGAGAACGTGGAGAAACAGGAACACTTTTCCACTGTTTGTGGGAGTGTAAATTACTTTAACCATGTGAAAAGCAGCATGGTGATTCCTCGAAGAACTAAAGACAGAAATGCCATTTGACCCAGCAATCCCATTACTGGTTATATACCCAAAGGAATATAAATCATTCTATTGTAAAGACACATGCATATGTATGTTCAGTTGCAGCACAATTCACAATAGCAAAGACATGGAATCAACCTAAATACCCATCGATGATAGGCTGGATAAAGAAAATGTGGTACATACACACCATGGCATACTATGCAGACATAAAAAATAATGCGATCATGTCCTTTGCAGTAACATGAATGGAGCAGGAAGCAATTATCCTTAGCAAACTAATGCAGAAACAGAAAACAAACTACCATATGTTCTCACTTTTAAGTGGGAGATAAATGATGTGAACACATGGACACATAGAGGAGACCAGTACACACTGAGGGTAGAGGATGGGAGGAGGGAGATGATTCAGAAAAAATAACTAATGGATAGTAGGCTTAATGCCTGAGTGATAAGACAGTCTACACAACAAACCCCCATGACATGTATTTACCTATATAACAAACCTGCTCATATACCCCTATAATTAAAATAAAAGTTAACGAGAAAGAAAACTTGCAATCTACTATTTTTACAAAACCTATTTATTCCTCCATTGTCCTTATCAACTATTAAAATATCTCTATCTCATCAACATTCTGCATCTTATCTACATCCTCTTTTCACAGTCTTCTTTTGATTCATTGACAAAATAGAAGCAAACTGAAGAGACCCTGCCACCTCTGCAATTATCAATCTGTTTTCCTGTACACTGCCCTACTTTCCGCCCTATGATGACAGACAGTCCATTTACACTCTCACTCTCCTTTTGTGCGCTACATTCTATTCTCTATTACTGAAATTATCCTCTTTCTAACCAGCATCAAATGTTTACCCTCTTTATTCTTTGGGTTATAGATACAAAAAACATGTAATAATAAACATGAATAAAAGGAATATAAACATTTTTTAAAGTACATACAACCTTCTGCTGATCCTTTCTATTGTTTTTCTTTACAACGAAAGTCTTCTAAGGTGTTTCCTGCATTGAACCCATCTGTTCTTTTTTCCTGAAGAAACTCCATTGCAACACAGTCATAGGTCATTTTAATGTATATTGGTGTAGTATTCTTAATTTGGGAGGAATGAGGCATAGCATTTTTAAATATGTGGGTGTATAGTTGTTATTAAATATGGAATACTTTTATTTAAAAATTATTTCCAACGGAATGATAAATCTAGATCTGTGATTCTATCTTGCTCAGAGTCAGTTCAACAACATTTAAAACACTCATGGCAACCCATTATAAAGTAAAAATGTAAAACTCTTGATTATAATAACATTTAAAATAATTAGACAAACATTTAACCAAATATATGCAAGATATTTATACTTGCAAACTATGAAATATTGTTGATAAAAAAATAAGACCAAATAAATTGAGAGATAACATGTTCTCATTTATCTTATTTTTGTGGTGGAAAATTAAGTGTTATGCTATTGTTTCCAAATTAGATGTATAGATACTGTAATCTGATAATATTCTAATCATTTTTTTGGTAGATATTGATTGATTCTGAAATACATGTGGAAATGTAAAGAATATAGAAGATAGAAAGCAGTCTTGTTTAAAAAAACAAATTTGGTTAAGTCACATTACATAATTTCTATACTTAATATAAAGCTAAAATAAAGAGAGTAATATTGTCATAAAGCTTGACAAATGGAAAAATATAGTAAAATAAAAAGGCCATAAGTACACCCACAGTTCAACCGTCATTATATTTGTTGTATGTATTTTTAATTTTGTCCAAGCTAACCAATGGAAAAAGAATCTTCAAGAAATTATGCTGGAACAGTTGGATAGCCATATGTAACCAAAGTAAACTTGGAATCCTAACTTACAACATATATAAATATTAATTTGATATATATCATAAATTGGATTATGTCAGCTAAAATTATAATTTAAAACATTATAAATGATCTTTGCAATTTAGGGATATGCAAAAGCTTTTCTTTACTTCATAAATTAAAAAGCTATAAGTAAGATTATTTCAAAATACAAAAAATTATCCAAAATAATGTTATCTCAATTGAAAAGATATCCACAGATTATAAAATATATTTTCAAAACATATATCTTACAGAGGATTGCTATTTCAGCTACAAATAACAATAACACTCCACTGCCATAATAGCAATGAGAAACTTTAACAGACAGTTCACAAAAAAGATATATGAATATAAAATAAAGTACACATATACTGAAGTATGCAAAACAATTTTTCACCCTGGAGTTACAAATTAAGCAATAATGAGGCCTCAGTGTACTTCCACCTCAGTAACAAATATTATAAAGTCTGAGAACCCAAAATGTTGGTGAGAATCTGGAGCAACACAATATTGACTATTATAACAATAGTCATAAAATTTTCTGACAGTTTCACATTTTTAAAAAAGTAAACACTATTACATGACTCCAGAATTTCACATTTAATGTTCATTCTAGATTAATGGAGACACACACTCTAAAAATTGTTCAAGAATTTTAATAGCAGCTTTCTTAATATCAGGTAAAACTCAGTATATGGAATGGATAAGAAAAATCTAATATATTTACACAATGGAGCACATATATCTATATAATGGATTATGAACACGCACATTCTTGTGTCTGTGTGTCTGTGTGTGTGTGTGTGTGTGTGTGTTTCTTCTAAGGTATATCAGATGAATGACAACCCCTAGTAAACTTAGTTACAACACTTAAAAAAAATGCATGCACTTAAAATGGCTTCTAGTTTGTGGCGGGGGGGGGGGGGGGCGGGAAGAGTATAACTGGCTGGCAGTTGTTAACTATCTGCTCTTTCTACAAAACAAAAAAAAAATTGGTAAGGTAACTATGTGAGGTGATAGACATATTAATTTGCTTACTTATAGTAGCCATTTTACTGCTTGTATGTGTCACATAGCATCACTTTCTATACATTAAAGGTCCACAATACAATTTGGTTTTCAAAAATTAGAAAAATAAAAAATAACAAAAAGAGAGTTCTAATTCACAACATGAATAAGTCTCCAAAAATATGCTAAAATGAACAAAGCTATACACAGAGAAGATCTAATTCACGAACCCATTTATATGAAATTCTAAAACAGGAAAAACCATTGTATGGAGGAAACAGTCAGAGCAGTGACTGCTTCTGTGTTTAGGGGTCAAGAAAGAAACTAACAGGATTTTCTGGGGTATTGCCAATGTTTCACATCTTGATAAGCTTTAGGATTATACGAATGTGTATATTTGTCAGAACTTAATGTGATACTTATATTTTTGCATTTCACTGTCTTTACATTTCTGCTTTAAAAATTGTCTATAGAAACAAACTTTAGTTAATCATATGTATAATGAATTGTTTTGGAGTAAGTGTTCTGATGTCAACAATTAATTTTTAAATGGGTAGCATAGTAAGACAAATGACGGATGCATAGTGGGGTAGATAGATGAATATGTATGTGATAAATTAAGCTTAATAATGTATTTACTGTAGATCTAGTAATGTGTATGTGGTTATTTATTATAAAATTATTTCAACTTTACTGTGCACATGAAATTTTTATAATAAATTTCATAGGAGATAAAGAAGCATAACCAATGGCAATCACAGTTTAAGACCATAATAACCATAGAAAATTAGATTTTCTTTCTCTCTTGATTTTTTTCATCACTGTCCCTAGGAAGCATGCAGTATAGATAAGTTTCTTTTTTTCCTTTAATTAATTCATCAGAATACAACAAATGTATGTGCTGTGTGCATGTGAACATTCATGTGTGTATATGTGTGTGTGAGTGTGTGTGTATTTCTTCTAAAGCATGTCAGAGGAACAGCAGCCTTTGGTTAACTAACTCACAATTCTTTTTTAAAAAATGCCTGTAATTAAAATTGCTTTTAATTTGTAGAAATAAAATATAACTGGCTGGCATTTCTTTCATTTTTAAGATTTTTTTTTCAAACTTTTCAAAAGATGTAGAGCTGCTTTACTATTTTTAAATTTGTATAGATAGGGTTAAATTTAGGAATATTTTCAACACTTTGAATTATATAGAGTATTATTCAAATAATATTTGTGATCTCTTCCACTATCTTTCAGACTGTCTTAAACACCAAACACTGTTAGAAGCTGTTTATAATTGGTTGTAAAAGTATAACACATGATTTATAAAATTACCAATTATCTATTCCAATGGCTCTTCTTGGCCCATTAAATAATTTGCTTCAGGTCACCGTGTATCCCCAGACACAATGCATTATCATCTTTAAATAAACTTCCCTTGAATAATGGAAGATAGATCTTCCAAGGGCATTTGCAATGATTAGACTGATTAAGTGTTATCATAGCTGGGGACTGAATGAGGAAGAGAGACGAGCATTTCACCCAGTAAAAATTCATTTTTTATAATATGACAGATATTCTCATTTTCTCAATTAATTGATCCCTCAGGTTTTCAATTTAAGAAAGAATGTAGGGTAAATAAAATTTTTATCCCAACCCTTGTATAACCATCTATGCATTCATCCAATAAACAGTATAGCATGCACATTCCAGAAAAATATCAATGGCAGTGATGTTGCAATCATGAGAAATTGTCCCCATGTCCCTGAGATGTTGGTAAATGCCTAGCTCTTATTTTTAGTTTCAGTATTTTAGTAACATGTTTCTTTCTTTTAATTTCTTGTATTTTTCATCTGTATAAAAATTGGGATGAAATCGAGCAATGATTGCTAATTACTATCAGATGATATATAATCTTTAACTTTTAAGCTCTTTGAATAAGTTATATAATTAAATAACAGTTTCATCAGAAATGTCAAATTTGCACAAATTCAGTGTAAGCTCTGATGTATCATCAGTTTGTTTTGAGAAAAAATATGTTATCTGTTTATGAAGTAATTTGTCATATTTTCTTGCTTTGGTCAAGATTAACATTATCCATATTTACTGAAAAATTTATATAGAAAGTTAGTGTAAAGTTTTCTGATTACTTGAGGTAGCAGAATTTTTCAACTTTAAATAAGAATATTTTAAGCTATTATATATTCTATTTTGTAACATTTTAGAAGAATATATTCAAAGGAGAAAGCAGCTTCATTATGATTTCTCCTTCATTTCTTTGGAGGTGTATTTCCATAATTTCAAAAACTTGGTTTTAGACAATCAAACTCTACTTTCAGAATTTCTTTTGATTTGCAAGTTCAGACTGACAGTCCAAAGAAATGAAATGTGAATATTTCTCTAAATTCCTTATAAAAAGAAAGCTGTTTCAACTAAATTATATTCTAAAAAATGCAAAACTTTCACAATTAAGTTGCCGAACTTGGTAGTTAGCTTATCTTTCCAATCCTTGACACTCGAATTTACATATGATAAAGTAGTTGTTTCATATCTCACCATAATAATTTGAGTTCATATTAACCACCAAGAAAGCCCATTTTGTTTTTTTCCAGAAAACACAGAGTGTCACACAGATTGTATTTATATTCAAATTTTGCTTCTTAAGTTTAGAGAATGTCAATGTCTCCTCCAATTTACCAAAAAAGAAATGGAGATACAGAGAGAGAAAGTAATACTCCCACACAATAAGTCAATCCTTATAATAGCATTTGACTTCAGTTTTAGGGTTCCATCATTTTTGGAATTTAATGTTTAATGATAATTCTTTTGTAGCATAAACATTCCCTCAAACAAAGGTTTTTATCATACCTACCTGAGTTATGTAGCCCATATCTGTAAAATGCTTTAGTTCTGGAAATTTCCCCAAAATTACTTGGAGGCCTAAATATGTATTATTTTTTAAGCATAATTTTGTAATTACTGGTTCCAAATATTAAGTCAACCACACCAAGTTTTCAAAAATGTCCTCTTTAGAGCCTTCTTAAATGATTGAAGCAGTACCTTAATGTAGCAATGCTAGTTAACTAAAAAAATGCAGTGAAAAAAACTAGACGAAAAATATGTTTTGAAATTTAAATTGAAATAAATTGGCTCTTATAAATCTGCAAGACAATTTAAATAAATATGTAGCTTTTGAAAATGTGATTTTCCCAATAGAATTTCTAGTTTAAAAAAACGAAAAAGTACAATATCCAGGAGCAGGGAAAAAAAGGAAATATATTCATAATGATTATTAATTGAAACAAGTTGATGCTGTAGTGATATTTTTAATGTGGCATTTATGAATGAGATTTTTACCTAGAAAATTCACAGGGGAAAATAATACAACATGTAAATAAAGGGATATGTATTCAAATTAATGGTAAATATAAAGACTGTTTTAAGCATACGTAACAAATATGAGATGCATACACACAGAAATTGCTTCTTCCTTTATGTATGTTTCTTTTTAAATTTTTTTTTATTTTTTATTTTTTGTTTTTTTGAGAAGGAGTCTCACTCTGTCACTCAGGCTGAAGTACAATGGCGTGATCTCAGCTCACTGAAACCTCCACCTCCCGGGTTCAAGTGATTCTCAGGCGTGCACCATCACGCCCAGTTAATTTTTGTATTTTCAGTACAGACGGGGTTTCACCATGTTGGACCAGCTGGTCTCATACTCCTGACCTCATGATCCACCCGCCTCAGCCTCCCAAAGTGCTGGGATTACAGGAGTGAGCCACCCCGCCTGGCCCCTTTATATATATTTCTGTTTAGAGATCTACATTATCTGATGCATTTTTTTTTCCTGTAGTATGTGAAAGCAATAGGCTCCTAGAATCTTAGAAACTGACAAAAACAGAAAGATCATATCAGCATGCAAGAACCAGATAGAAGCCCAGGTGCAATGGCTCACGCCTGTAATCCCACCACTTTGAGAGGCCGAAGCAGAGTGATCATTTGAGGCCAGGAGTTCCAGACCATCCTGGCCAAAACGGTGAAACCACCTCTCTACCAAAAATACAAAAATTAACTGGATATGGTGGCACCTGCCTGTCATCCCAGCTACTTGGGAGGCTGAGGCAGAAGTATGCTTTCAACCTGGGAGGTGAAGGTTGCAGTGAGCTGAGATCATGCCACTGCACTTCAACCTGGGCAACAGAGTGAGACTATGTCTCAATAGATAAAAAAATATAAAGAAATAAATAAATAAACCAGATAGAAAAGGAGTTAAATAGTTAATCATCTCTGATAGTCACCTATTATTACCAGATACTTGTGTTTTAGTAATTGATAAGCACTGGTAGCTCTTTTCATGCTCCTACCCACAGTTTTTTCAAAAAATTAAAAGAAAAAAAAAAGGAACCATAAGATATTCCAGTAAAGTAATACTGCCAATTGTCCTGGATTGATTATCCTAACTGTACAGAAAGACTTAGTTCCTTATTTAAGGCAACCTATAGATGGTATTACTAGTTACAATAAAATTTTAATAATGCCTAGATATCAAATAATACCAATGTATTTTCATATAATGTCAATATACAAAATGACAGAATAATGAGTGAGGTGATGTCAGCTTATAAGAAAGTCATATAATGCATTAGTTTTGCAAAATGTATTAAATGTCAAAAATCATGTATGCAATCATCTATGCAATAATTACATTCACAAGAATTAAGAAGCATAATATATGATAAAGTTAATAAAAATCTTCTCAGCATTATGCATCTAGCTTACATACATTGGATTTTGAAACTACTTAGCATACTTGACAATAATCAATCATTCACCACCTGAATCTTGCACAACCCATTACTCATCATTTTAGCTTTTTCTGTTTAGTTTTGCATATATCAAGATGGCAGCAATTTTAGGAAGGTAAGAAATAGAAAACTCTTGGAGATTTAAAAACAAAATTAGAATGGAGAGTAGGAAATAAAATTAAACCCATAGTATTTTTTTGTTTAAAACTTATTTTAGTCATAAGAATAATTCCATCTTTGTAATCATTTTGATAGTATATGTGGACTTCGTTCTGTGAGATTTTTAGCACCAACAACCAGTTGACTGTTTCTCCAGACATCAACTGGGCATTCAACACTTAAATCAGTTATAATATTTGCTACCCATAGTTAGCACAGACCTTACCGCTAAAGAATTAAATCTCACAAGACTGCCCCCTCACCCACTTTCCCAGTTTTAGAAGCCAGTTGCAAGAGCTGTGTCTATTGTACTTCTGACTGACCAGTTATAAATTTGGGGGTTTCCACAACCTCCTCCTCCTCAAATTCAATAATAATTTACGAGAATGGCTCAGAGTTCAGAGACTGCAACACACTTACTTAAGGCACACAAATGAACAGCCAGGTGATGATTCCCCAGCATAGGAACTTCCTTCTCTTGGAGTTGGGGTGTACCACCCTCCCAGCAATGGATGCCTTTACCAGTCTAGGAGCTGTCATTTAGGGGATTTTAAAGTGAATAAGATTCACAAGAGGTATAATAGGGGAAGAGAAAACAAGAATTGGATAAAGATTATTTGAAGATTGAATAACATTTTACTTGGAAAAAATTCATTAACATAAATAAAATTGTAAAATATGTAAACACATTCAGTGAATGATGAGTGAAAATGCACATGTGGGTCCATTAAAAAAAGAGTACGGTGTGTTGTGTAACCAAATGATGCATGATAGCTTATAACTGGAAACTGAAGAAGTATAATTTCAAGAATGTGCCCAAGAGTCAGGCAGAACCTGACCATAGTATCATTATTATGTTATCAGGCACTGACTCACACTTTATGCTATCTGAACTGCATAAAAGATGGAGGCAGGTCCCAAATCTGGCTGAGGGACTGGAATAATCAAAATGTTAAAATATTCTTTAAGTGACTCTAATATTCTTTTGACCAAATGCTTACTCTTTGGTGACTTTTCTACTGTATAGTTTTTTCTCCTTCAGGCTGTTCTACTACTTGATGATTTTAGTTATTTTTTCTCCTTTGATATGCTAAAGCCATAGTCTAAACCATTACTTTAACTAAAAGCTATATTATGATTAGTTGCTTTGTAGTAATTCTCCAGCTACTCACTTATGAGTTTAGGCTAGTTATTTGTTGAAGACTGTCTTCAAACACTGTGGGTTGATGTTGAGGGAAGGGACCATTCCAGGTATATATTTGAAACAAATCTGAATGTGCTACTAAATAGGAAGAATTGTACTTAGAGAAAACAAGCTCCCTGAGTCTAAGGAGTTAAGGAATTCAATGTTTTTTAGAATCTAGAAAGGTTCAGGATTTTGACAGAATTTTAAGATCAAGTTAAGGAACTGGCTGACTTTCAGCATGGGTACTGGAGGAGAACAAATGCTGATTTGGCTGTATTTCAAAAGTCTGAGTGTGACGCCAAGCTTTAACTGATTGTTGGGCATGAAATCTCTTCTGCGGTAACTTGTTTACTTCTTTGGTTTATGACCAAGAAGATTAGGATGGTTCTTTTTTTTTAAGCAGTATTTCTTTTTTTTTCTTTTCCCCCAACATCAGAGTTCAACTACTTGAATATTTTTCTGTTACTTCAAGGAAAATTTACTGTAGCTGCAAAATACTCAGTCCCATGAACATACAAGCGAGAGTGGAGGGAAGGATGTTTTTAAAACAGATTCTTTATATAAGCAGAGAAGGAGCTAGAAAACATACATTTTCCCATTCACTGTTATGAAGGTTGTGCAATAAAGGGAATCCTTCACTTGAGAAGCATCCTCAGAATAAATTGCCCTTAACAATGTATAGAGTAGGCTTCTTTCATTTTAAATGAAATAGAAATTTCAATGGTTACCCACCCTAAAGAGGGAAACAGGTAGAAAAATAGCTGATCAAAGTTTGGTGGAAAATTGGTCCAGAACAATTTAAGGATGAAAATATTAGAGTTTTGATAACTACAAAACATGAGTATTTGTCATGTATAAATATTTGTTTGACTCTAAGGCTTGTGGACAGGCACAATAAGAAATTCCATATAAAAATAGATCCTTGATAATACTGTAGTATTATAGTTTCCATGAATAATTCACACAAAATATTATTGGCCCTTTCCTAGGTGAGTGCTCCTTGAACATTTGTAGTTTTTTTTTTTTTTCTTTAAATTCATGGAAACAAGCTCTTCCCCCATTAAGTATGATCTAATGGATTTTTTCAGTTTAGAAAATCAGAACAGTTTTTCAGTAATTTTTCCATCTTTATTATTTATTTTAATTGTTAAGAAATCATGCATTTTGAAATTAATATTAGTATACAGTTATATACATTTTGAAGAAAAGCTACATTAATATAATTAAAATCAATATAAAGATTTAGAAAAATTCGATTACTCCAAAATATCTTAACAATTTACACAGGATTGTTGTCTACACTTTGTAGACAACAATGCCCCTAACCACAGTCATTTGCAACTGACCTGGTTTTTGTTCCTCCAGTTTGGCCTTCTCTGGAATATCATATAAAGTTGATCACAGAGTAAATGATATTCTCTAGTTTTTTTCACTTTGTATAATGTATTTGTGCTTGACTTGCCCTTTTGCATATACCAGTAGTTACTTCATTTCTATTGTTGAGCAATGTTCCATTGTATAACTGGCTATTCTTTTGTTCACCAGTTAATAGACTTCGGGTTCTTTCCAGTTTGTGGCAATTATGAAGAAAGCACTTAATTATACCATTTTTTTAAACATAGCCACTTTAATACAGATTTGCTGATATATCACCTTGCTTATGATTTATGAATCAAATACATGATTAAGAATAATGATATCCAACAGCCTTTCACATGTTTATTAATATTCATACTATTTCTCTCTCCCTCTTTTTTTTTTTTTGAGCTTTTTTTTTTTTGAGTCTCACTGTGATGCCCAGGCTGGAGTGCAATGGTGCCATCTCAGCTTACTGCAACCTCCACCCCCCCAGCTCACGTGATTCTCATGCCTCCCT
Organism: Colobus angolensis palliatus; assembly: GCF_000951035.1. Lineage (NCBI taxonomy): Eukaryota > Metazoa > Chordata > Mammalia > Primates > Cercopithecidae > Colobus > Colobus angolensis. The sequence goes on from NW_012113919.1 coordinate 3,058,065, forward strand.
AGTAGCTGGGATTACAGGTACCAACCATCATGCCTGGCTAATTTTTGTATTTTGTAGAAACAGGGTTTCACCAATGTGGCCAGGCTGGTCTTGAACTCCTGACCTCAGGTGATCCACCCACTCCTTGTTTTTTAAACTGTTTAGTTATTGAGGTTTTTGTATATTAAAGATACACGTTTTTAAATAAAACATAGTTTGCAAATATTTTCTCTTAGCTGAAGGCTTTCAAGAGATTTTAATATTGATAGTCAATTTATCAAATTTTTACTTTATAGATCATGCATTTGGTGCCATAGTTTTTTTAAAAAAATTGCCTAATGAAGATTTCAAATACTTTTTATATCCTTTCTTCTAGAAAATTTATGCTTTTAGGTTTATTACTTTGATCTGTGATACACACACACACTTATGTGTGTGTATACAGCATATTATATTCTGTATATATGCATAGAGCATATGATATATGGTGAATAGAGTGTGACTACTGTGTATCTTCTGTTTTTCTCTTTTTGAAGAGTTATCTGTGTGTGTTATTCTAGATCTGTCCACCATTGCATGCAGGTTATATGAAGGGAAAAATATATATATATCTTGAATTCACTAGTCTTTAGATCAAGAGGAAGTGCAATCAAGATGTACTTAAGGAACGAAACCTGATGAGTTCCATCTACACATGGAACTGAGTTAGATGGCAATATCCTGAAGTTCTAGCTGATTCTGTAATAGGATAAAATTTGTGGGGCCTTTGGGAGGGGGTGAATGTATTTTGCATATGGGATAAATATAGTCTGCCGCTAGAGTGCGAACTGGGTTGGGTTTTACATGGCCACACATGGTTTGATATTTCAAATACCAAGAGGTAAAACCTAACTCCCCTCTCCTCAGGTGTGGGCTTAACATAGTTACTTGCTTCTAATGAATAGTATAAGGCAGAAGTGATGATCTGTAACTTAGGCATCCACGTCATAGACACCACTGTGGCTTTCTCTTTGCTCTCTGTTTCATAGCAGTTACTGTCAAGGAAGATAGCTATTATGGCATGAAGATATTTTAGCAGCCTATGGAGAAACCTGCATGACAAAGAATTGAGGTTGCCAATGGCCAATAGACCAAAGCTGTGGCTTCCTGCCCAGAGCTACTTGAGTGAACCACTTAGGCAGAGCATCTTTCAAAGTTTTACACCTTCAGACCTACAGTAGCTTTTGCCAGTATGTTAACTGCAACCACATTAAATACTTGAACAAGATCGACTCAACTAACGCACACTCCTTATTTCTAATCTACTAAAACTATGAGATAACAGTTTGATAAACTATGAGATACTCCACTAAGTTTGGAGTAATTTGTTATGTAGCAATAGGTAACTAATACAGTAATTCAGATATGAGCCTCAATTTGTTCTTATAAACATCACTACAAGAACAATGAACAGTCTGCTCTAGTCTGCGCTCCGGAAAACACTATTATCAAATATTTATATTTGAATTGCATTTTTAACATAATCTCTGCCTTCAAATCATTTATCAAGTTTGCACATGTGGAGAAATAGTCATAATTATTACTGACACTCATTTTCTGAGAGATAAAAATTCCCTGTAAAATACTAGTCTGTGTATTTTTCAGAGATAAGCATAAAAATACCTAGTTATTAATATAAATGTGCAGGAGTTAACTTCTTCTGATGGAGTTAACTACACAAAAAATCAGGAAGAAGCACAGTTTGAGGTGGAGTCAAATAAATAATTTCCTAATTTTTACATCAAATATGTAAATTGATTTGGGTGTTTTGATTTCTTTAATCTTCATGTAGTCTGATATCATAGTCCTTGAATGTTTTTGTACTCTTAGTACCTATTAGGAAGGATCAAGATGTGTAACATAACTCCAAGAATATCTGTATCTTTTGTCAAACTCTGACTCTGAAAAACGATAAAAATAAATAGATTCATCTTGGCCAACATGGTGAAACCAAGTCTCTACTGAAACACAAAAATTAGACGGGCATGATAGCGAGTGCCAGTAATTCCAGCTATGTGGGAGGCTGAGACGGCAGAATCGCTGAAACTCGGGAGAGGGTGGTTGCAGTGAGCTGAGATTGTACCACTGCACTCCAGCCTGGGCGGCTGAGTGAGACTCCGTCTTAAATAAATAAATAAATAAATAAATAAATAAACAAATTGTTTAAAACTTTTCATTTTGAACAAACTTGGCCTAGACATTTTTAAATCTTCAATGTGAAGAAGTTAATTTTAGTTCTATAATGCTTATTTCTGTGGTGCATAGATAAACATTTTATTTATTTTAAAAGCAATTATTTGAATGAAGAATCAGTCTCTCCTGACGGAAAAGCTAATTTGCAAGTTCTATTATGCAACATTGATGCATTTAGAATTGTTGCACTCTTGCCTTCAAGATACATGGGTAATCTAAAGTTTAAGACCTCATCGGAACTGGTATTTTCCGTACAGATTTATGGCTGCTGAGCAGCAACTGGAAAACCAAAGATCTTTTTACCATCACTGCAAATAAATTCAACCAAGGACAATGACAAGTCAACCATGAAATTGTGCACTTAAGCAGACTTCACACTGACATCAGAAATGCTGAAGGGAATTTATATGTACTTGCTGGGATCTCGTCAGTTGAGTGTTATTCTGCAAAATCTCTTCTATGATCCATTTGTAGCGAAAACAACAGTACATCCATTTGCTGTTTCAATATCTGTTCTCAAGACTTATATCCATCAAAGACAGTTACTTCAGGTTTAAAAAGGCACTAACCCATATTTTCACTTCAAATTTCTCTGAGAAGTATTCTTTTGAATCATCAAGAGTAGTCATATTTTGAGAAATAACACATAAAATAAAAATTAGTGTATTCATTCCATAAATATCTATATATAAAATATTAACAGTGCATATTTTTATATACCTGAAGTATACCTTGGTTACTTCAAGGTAATTATGAGAACCAAATACTGTAAATATAATTACTATGTCAATTTTATATAGATCAAGAAACCAAGATCAAGAGATTAAGTAAATTGTTCACAGTTATAAGTTTGAACCCATTTAATCTTTCAGGTTCATATTCATAACCATTGAGCAATTCATGCTACTTTTAAATATGAGTATAATATATATCTAGTCAATCATATTATCAGTATATGTCAAAATCAATATTTTGGTATTTTTCAAGTAGTACTAGTGTTTCCTATTTCATGCACAATATATACAGTAATTACAGGAATCTGTTACTTGCAAAATATTTGTAATTATTTTTAAAATACATATTAGAAACTATAAAAGGTCTTCACATAAATACGCAACGAGACTTTCCCAACAGTGCTTTTCCTTAGTTTGCAAATAAAAAAAATTAAAGCAAGTTGTGTGATTTCTCTGAATCCTGTTGCTGATGTTGCACATTCAGCATTAAAGCACAGATTCATTTAGAAGACATTAATAAAAGTTAACCTTTTATTCTATGAATTTCTTGTTACATTATGAATAACAGTTTTAAATCAACATTAATTTTCATAGGTTTTCTGTTTATAACTAACTGATTATCTAATATTAAGTACTATGCACCAAGTAGGAAATTAAATCCTATTTTATGTGCCTGAAAGGTCAGTGAGCTACGGAGTAAACGAAAACATGAGAAAATAACAATTAATAATTACTGGCTATTTTAATATATATCTTATTATTCTTAGTGAACATTTTAAAGCTTACATATTCTACAACCTATTCTAAAATATTTTTTAGATGGATTTCAGTCTAATCCAGAAGTAGCTTATACAACAGAATACAAATTGTACATAGTAATTTAAAGAACAGAAATAATCTGTTGCTGGCTATTTTGTATGCATAGTTCAAGTCCTTTATGATTATATTTAATATCCTGAGGTATAGTACTAAAATTATGGTATTTAAATTTAACTTTTGACCTACAGCTTTGAATGTTATATCAAGTCATTATTGAATAAGCATGATATTATAAGCACTATATAACGTTAATTTAGTTTTTACATTTAATTTTTACCATGTGAAAATTAAACTTCAGAGTTGAGGAAACTTCAATAAATTGAATATAGATATTTTTTAAAGTCAGTATGAGACTTAAATTATATGTTAATCTTTTCATATAAAAATTAATTGAATTTTACATTTATAATTGAAAGACATCCTGCAACCTTAGGCCCATCAGGTCATCAAAATATTCATTTAAAAATATATTTTTTTATAAATCCATCAACAAAACTTAAGATTAATTAGGCTGAAAAATTAAAAGAGTCAGGGAAAATTGAATGTATGAAGAAAGAATAGAAATAATTGTTATTGTATGCTCAACGCACATTTCCAGAGTTTGAGTGCAAAGAGATGGTGAAAAGTGATAAATCATAGTTTAAGTACAGGAAGCACTGGAAATGACAGGCATCAAAAGACACATCTGGGTTTCCACTTTGCTTTCTACAAACAGACATACTCCACCAAAATGATGTATTTCACAAGTTGCTTGCCTTGCAATTTTCAAATCTCTGTTCCTATAACTTTCCATACCTTAGGTGGATATTATATATTGCATTAAAATAATAGAATTAATTTTATTTTTAATGAAAATACTATAACTACAACTAAAATCTTTATGATTGTTAGAGGCTTATCCAATCATGACAAGTATTCAATTAAATACAACAGTATCAGTTAGTTAGAAGTTATAATACTCCTCATCTATATAATCTCAAAATAGTGGTACTTCTCAACATATTTATAACTTTAGGGTACAACAGCTGTTTATTTCCTTTCAGCAGGATAACTATATGCTTGTCTGTCATGGATAAATATATTTACAACTTTAACTACTTTTGAGAAAAACGTGTTTAACAACAAAGCAACATTTGGTGGCAAATATTGTTTACTACTTCCAAACACAGAAAATGGCTTTTCATTCACCCTTTGAAAAATGCTGTGCCTTTATTGACACAATTTACTTGATCATCACAGAAATAATATAAGTGAAATAGAAAAATGTAAACTCAAATACTAATTTTGACAAGAGGAAATTTATTCCATGGCTGTGATCAGAATAAGTGATTGCTTTCACCAATAACAGAAATTTCAAGCACCAAAAGTGACTGTAGCAGAAAGCAGGGGATACCTTTAGACTGCCTAAGTTTCTGTATCTATACTGGACTTTCAATATGGCCAGAGATAGCATTATATATTCTGTCACTTACAGTAGCAGTAGAGGGATTGGAAGGTCCCAAAGGGACCACACTTGGGTTCCCTCTCCAGCAACCCAGAGAAAATAAAGAGGGCCAGTCCTTTGGAACTAGAAAATCACCTTGTGCAAATATCGCATATGGTGGGGGGAGTTGTAGAGATTCATGATAGAAAACATTGTCTTCCCAATTTTCTTGAAGGGTAAAGCTTACCTTTTATTTTGGCACAGTAATGATTGGTTCAAAGAAAATTGAAAAAGAATACTTTATGTGTGTATACATGTATAGATCAAATCTGTAGTATATGTGACCATGTATAATGCATATTAACTTACACACACATGTGCATGTCTTTTTATAATGTGAATTCCAGTTTAATATACCAATTATTAAAAATGTTTATTATTTTAATGTGATGCAACTATTTTATCAAAGTTACATTTTGATCACCTTAATTATTGAAACTGACTCAAATGTACTGTAATACAGAGGATCAAGATGATGACTCATTTGTGTTTAAGGGTGAAGATACTTTATTTCAAGTACAAAGTCATTTTCATGATCTGTAAATGTGTGTGTGGGTGAATTCATATAAAAATTTAAGAGGTTTTACAATACCAAATCTCAAAGAGTATATGCATCCATGATAAAGAAAATAAATCTATACTTTTCAGCAGGTGGCCCCATAATCTACATATCAATCCTCTAATTTCCTCGCATTTTGATGACTCATTTTACATCATAAGAAACCCTTTAGTAATCTCTAATTATAACACTGTTTTTACTGTAATTCCTACTTGTCTCAATCAGTCAGTTTTCTTCATCATTGCAAGCTTGACAGAGATGGAAATTTCTGTGGGGACTAGGGCTGATGTAATCAGATGTTGATGAAATGGCCATTAGACTCTTTTATACAGGCAGAGTCATACATCATTCCTCTTTCACCACACGTCATCACCATCATGAAATGAAACGTCCATAACTGACTTATGTCTCAATCTTTTCTCTGATGTCTGGCTCTCTTTACATTAAAACAATTCCTTCATTCCATCACTGAGCATTGTCAATTATTGTTATTATTATTTGCTGTCTTCTTGCTCTCTTAGCATAATATGAATTTCTTTGAAGCATCCATGAGTGAAGGATATTCCTTTATCTATAATTTATCTTACCAGATAAAAAGACCAAGAAAGTGTTTAGTATGCTTCTAGTTGACCTGTGGGTGTTGAAAACCATTGTTTTCAGCTACATTTAATTATTTTTAAGCAATAATGCTTCAGCCAGGTCCACATCCTTTCCAGCCTCCCCATTCATTATTCTTGCCTTTAACCCTTAGCAACAAGTGTTCTCTTTTCTGTTTCTATAATTACGTCATTTCAAGACTGTCATATAAATGGAACTATAAAATATGTAATCTTATATTAGTGACATTTTTTACTCAGTATAATTTTATAGGGATTCATCCAGGTTGTTGTATATATCAGAAATATTTTACTTCTTATAACTGAGTAGTATTTCCTGGTATTCATATACGCATAGTTTAACATCAACTTTTAAGGAAGAAATCATTTTCCTCTTTAATTCATTCAGACAATTACCCTTAACACACAGGTCTGTTCCTACTTTTAACAACTCTGAAATCTTGAGTCCTATTATCCTTCTATCTCATCATTCTTTCTTATTCATCAACCGCATTCCACCTGTTATTTTATAAAAACTTCACCTGTACTTCAGATTGTAGTTCCATAAAACATTATTTTGTTCAATGTCAATTTTTTGTTTTCCTGGAGTCATAAATTTGCCTATTCAGGTAGTTTTTCACTTTTTAGATGACCTGTTGCAGGCATACTTATTTCCCCTGCCCTGTCCTACATCCAAAACTTGCTCAGTCATGTTTCCAGGCACACTCTTGAGTTAAGTTCTTAAGTTTACTCAGTTTATTATCCATGTACATTTTTTTCAGTCTTTTGTTTTCATTTCTCACAAAACAATTCCAACCCTGCATTGATTTCTACTACACTTGGTAAATGACATTGCTTTTAAATTTCATAGTAAAAATGCTATTAATCATTTCTGTGAAATAATTTACAAATGTAAATAGGTGGTGAGATGTCAAATTTTGTGTTTTCCTCCAACTTTTGCAACTAGAAACTTACTATATCAATTATGTTTCACTTTGCTAGTGTTTTCCTTTACAAGTCTCTTCTTGAAATTATTGCCGTGAAAATTAAACTTCAGAAACCAACCTTAGTGTGTGGAAACACAGTTATTCAAAGTCATCTGAAAAAAGGCTGAATGTCACCTGCTGGGTTAAACTTTAATGAAACATAATTAAACGTATTAATAAATGTCAGTAAGGAGTGACACCCTGAAGTTTGGGAAGGGTTGGTTACTCATGGAAGAAGAACAAAAGGCAAATCTCAGCCATAATCATTAGCAATAGCCAACTAAGTAGTTCCAGTATTATAAGCCCATCTGCAAAACCATCTGACCACTCTAAACCCCTCTGATTATAACTTGGACTCCTCAAAAGATATGGAAGCAAGATAAAATTTCAATAGACATTATGCCAAAACATGTGTTATCCATGTAATAGTTGTATTTTTACTAAAAATAAACAGCTTAGAACTCTAGATACATATGGATTTTTCTTTTAGTTGCATTCATATGCTATCCCTCTGAAGGGGTTCCAGCCTTATTGTGTTGATAAAGTCTTATTTTAGAATTGTCTATTGCAAGCTCTGGATTTTGCAATTTTAGTAAATCTCTCTCTCTCTCTCTCTGTCTCTGTGTGTGTGTGTGTGTGTGTGTGTGTGTGTGTGTATGTAGGTATGTATGTATGTATATATTAGGAGCTATTCTTCTTATATATTTTACTATGGTTTGAGCCTTTCCTCTGATCTTCTTAAAATACTTAAACCACCCTTGCTATAGCAGATGAAGTCACATCCTACCTCCAGGAGAAAGCAGAAGCCATTTGAAACTAACCTCATTAAATTCTCGCATTCCTAAAAAACTTAATATGTTGAACTCTATTTTTGTCTTCTGTATCAAAGGAAAAAATGTCAAACCGCTTCTATCCAAAGCTGTAGCTGTTACTGTTAGTTTTGTGCACAGAAGATCCTCTCAGATTCCCTTTCCTTTTTGTGCTCTTGTCCCACAGAAGCTTTGCTCTTAATGTGGGCCTCTGAAACCATGCACTACAGAAAGCACTCTTCCCTGGGATTTTATGCACTCCCAGGGTAGTCTCTAGCCAATGACTCACTGACACAGCAGTGTGAAAGCACAGTCACCTTTCCAGAAGTAAGAGATATTCTGATGTGTAATTTTCATTTTTGAGTTTTTTGCGGAATTAGGATGAGGCTGCGACTTCACTTGAAATCACAAACTTATTGAACTTTTCTTCTACTTTGCTTTTTTAACTCCCTTTACTGTTTCTCTAAGAACATTTTCTTAATGAATCACTTGCACATAAATCCTTTTCCTAGGTGCTTGCTTCCAGAGAATCTGACTGCAGATAAAAGCTAATTACAACTACCACCTGCATTTGGTGTCATATTCCCTGTTGTATGACACAGGAAATTAATCAATTTCCTAGTATGCTTATTTCATTAACATTTCTCTTTCTCTGAACTCATTCTTTGATCCACCAAATATCCTTCCCTAGTTATCACATAACTTTCTTCTTTTCTTTATATTTGTGTCTCTGGAAACAGTAGTCTATGCTCATTTTTCAGGTTATTACCTTTTCTTTACTATTTAAATTTAGACTATGTTTTCCTTACTTCATTAAAATTATTTCACTAAGGTTAGCTAAAGCCTCCTAATTAACAAAACCTACAAAAATTTTTTTGCAACATGTAACACTTTTATCCATTAATTTTTTCAACTATTCCTTCCTTGACATTAAGATACCAGTATAATCATTTATGCCTTCATATTATACATATTTACTGATGTGTTTTATTGAATGTCAGATACTAAATTAGTAAGTGATAAATGAGATAGTAATAATATACACAGTGTGATATGAAAGCAAATAATAAAGAAACATAATCTACTCTTTTAGAACAAGAGAATTTTTTTCTGAAAGGTACGATGTTTGGGCCGACTCGTATGTGATTTGTGTGACTTAACTTGTGACATATTTCCCTACACACTTACGTAAAATCTCAGGTCTTGAGACTATTAACCACCTAAACAGGAAAAGTATAATTTGGAGTAAACATAATTATCTTCACCTAAGTCCAAGCTAACGTTAGTGTTTTGGGAGGGTGTCATTCTCATTTTGTAACTTGCTAACCTTTTACCTCATGTTAAGAAATGACTCTTCCACCTGGTGTGCTTGCAGCTTCTGATCTTACTGTATTTTTATTTTTTCTCTGCTCATGGAAGCCACTAGTTCTGTGACCTATTCCATGCAACCCAGATACCCAGGTAATCTAGATGTTTTAAATACCTACATAGCAGCTCTATACTGGTACTAGCTTCTTAGCAAGGCTTCCAATTGTGATCCTTCTTATCTGTCGTAACAACTGAATAGAAAAGAATTATTTGAAAGCTGAACTAAGATCCTGTGTCAGTCTAACACTTACAGATATTGACTTTTAAAGCATATTGACCGCGGCTAAATCTCTTCTCTGAAGTGCTAGAACTGGGAAATGCAAAAGGGAGCAGAGAGAAACATTTGATTAAAAAAACCCACAAATGAAGGTTAAAATTGTAGCCCAGGGAGATGGAAAGATCTATTCCTGAATTAATAAGTAACTGGTAGAAGCCATTACACAAAAAGCACTGGAGAAAAACAGTTTTATTTAAATTGTTGAATCTCTGTATGTGAAGTAACAACTTTGAAAAACAGAATACTGTTCATTTAATCATAATGGCACTGCTGGAAGAGAGGGACCACCCCAACTCAGCTTTGTGAACAAGAATAATTCAGGGCAGCAGAAACTGCAGGATGAAAAAGAGACATCTGTACTATATGAGAAACAAATAGAGAAACTGTGTTTAACCTTACCTAAGCATGTCCCAACAGGAGGTTTCTATATCCCACCTTAGTCTGTATGTCAGTTGAACCTTTATTGCCTCTGCACAGCAGATCCTCTTTCTCAAATCTAGATAAACAGAGTCCCCAGGGCTGGGGCAATGGCTTCTGGCATCACATGGTGTGGGTCAAAGGTCCATTTTCAGGGCCAATGATTCAATAAGTGAATTGTTCAAAGCTCGAGATTCAAGCAAATTTGGCTTCCAGTACCACAGATGTTTTTAGAACTTCCAAGAAGTTAAATTTATATCATCTATTTTTATATTTAACAAATGCATATTCAAACTTACTATTTTCAAGAAAATATAACTACTATAAAATGCTATAAAATTATTGGTACATAATATGAGTGTCTGCTATAGCAATTATTAATACTGGAGATATTTGACTACTGTATGTTCCACTGAAGTAGCTTGGAAAGGTCGTAGAATCATAACATCTGCTCAGCTTACAAATCACTAGCATACTTTATGAAATTATTATTAACTTTATATATGTTAGAAAATCTAGAAAAGACATAAAAAAGGCATTTCTAACAAGTGTCTATAATTCATAATGCATGAACATTTTAAAATCTGAAAAACACTGTTAACATTTTTGCCTAAGATCAGAGTTTTTTAAAAGACAAAGACATATTTTAAAACACATTGAATTATTTTATTGTATATCTTCTTGTTGAACAAAAAATCCTTAAAAATATCTGAATTCATGCAAAGTTTTTATCAAATCTTTATGAAGTTTGACACAATAATAATATTAACTTTGATCATGGTACATTTAAAATATTTATACACATTATATGGCAATTATATATTTTTGGTCTAGTTTACCTAAAGCCTGAATGAAGGGACAACAATGTGTTTTGTTTTATTAATCTAGATAAATCATATAAAATTAACACCTATTTACAATATAATGTAGAAATTATTAATATAGTTTGGCATTGTGTGATTTAATTTTTATTATTTCAAACAGATAATTCAGTGTAAATGGCAACATATACATTTTGGACCACAAAAAAGAAATATGAAAACTTTAGACCAGCTGTTAGCTAGCATTTGAAAAGCAAATTAAGCAGCTTTGTAATATAATGCAGCAGATGGAGGAAATGTGATCACCCAGGGAATAAATTTTCTTTATCTATCATTTTAACTTAGGTCTGTCAGTGTGCCTCTCAGAAAGTCAGCTTTCTTTTTTTTTTTTCCCCTCATAACATTCTTTACATTGTTGCAAAATAATGTTCTTTCAGGTATTTTCTGATAATATCTATCTGCTCTAAGTTAAGGGCGAGGGAATGTTAATATAGGAAAATGACAAGATTGTGTTTCATTTTAAACAGTAGATGGTTATGTAATACTGTGTACTGCAAATAAGTATAGAATATGTAAGCAAAAATGGCACTTATCTAGAAAAATATTATATTATTTATACTGGTCTAGACTTTGGCCCCAGATATATGTGTTTCTGATTTTTAAAAAAGGCAGAATTTTCGTAGCAGGTGTTAATAATATTATTTTAAGAAGTTAAATTAAGTGGCACCTTTTAAGGAGATCAGAGATGACGGAAATGTCAGACAGATAGACCAGTGAAGACACTAATTCTACCAAACTCCAAAGGAAGCCAGGGCCATGAAATTACAAATAATCTGAAGGAGATTGATAACTAGATGGAGAACAAAACTAGAAGCTATTTTTAAATTGTGATGAGACATTGCTTTGCTATATGGCACTATATATATATGATTAATAAAAAAAGATAGACTCACAGCTGTAATTTCAGCACTCTGGGAGGCCGAGGTGGGTGGATCATGAAGTCAGGAGTTCCAGACCATCCTGAATAACATGGTGAAATCCCGTCTCTACTAAAAATACACACATTAGTTGGGCGTGGTGGTGAACGCCTGTAATCCCAGCTATTCAAGAGGCTGAGGCAGGAAAATCGTTTGAATCCGGTAGGCGGAGGTTGAGGTGAGCTGAGATTGCGCCACTGCACTCCAGCCTGGGCGGCAGAGCGATACTCCGTCTGAAAAAAAAACTATTAAAGATTTGAGTTTTAGTAAAGATAGTAACACTATTAGCTGAAATAAAGCACACAGCAAGAAAATAGAGTGAAAATAATGTATATTGTGGTTGGGCACGGTGGCTCACGCCTGTCTACACCCAGCACTTCGGGAGGCTGAGACGGGTGGATCACGAGGTCAGGAGATCTAGACCATCCTGGCTAACACGGTGAAACCCCGTCTCCACTAAACACACACACACACAAAAGAAAAAAAAGAAAAAAGAAAAGAAAAGAAAATTAGCCGGGCATGATGGTGGGCTCCTGCAGTGCCAGCTACTCACTCGGGAGGCTGAGGCAGGAGAATGGCATGAACCCGGGAGGCGGAGCTTGCAGTGAGCCGAGATCACGCCACTGCACTCCAGCCTGGGCAACAGAGCAAGACTCTGTTTACAAAAAAAAAAAAAAAAAAGTATAAGGTCTGGAATGTGTTTGTTCTTTAGTGTCTATCGTGCATAGAAGTCGATGCTCAGTAACCAGTTGCAATGTAAAATTGCTTTATCAGAAAACGAATAGGACTGGAGATCAGTTACGATTCATCTGAGAAAGGTTGATAGTTGAAGCCATCAGAATAGGTAAAGTGTCTAACAGAAACATGTAATAAGAGATAAATAGAGGATTACATAGAGAATATTATTTAAAGTGGCCATAAATTGGAAGGAGGCTTTTGAAGATGACATCAGTTCGTATAATACATGCAAAAACCTCATAGTAAGCATGAACTATTTGATGAGTGCCTCAGGGTCATTGACAAAGATATTGTAGCAATATCCCAGAGAAATTTTTAATTTCCTTTTACCGACAATAAGAAATCTCTTCAACTCCTGTAGTAGGTGATATGGAGTTGGCTTTCTTGGTGTTCTATTTGAAAGACCCGATATATACCCGAAATTATGCTCGCGGGAATGTTTCTCACAGCTTTTCTTCTGACCTTGTTCCTAATCTTGTAGATAGTTTGGATCTGACCACGTGGTTAGTATAAATAGATAATGTTTTCACTGTTATTTTTAGGAGTGCAGTGGTTGTGGGCATTTGCATAGATGACTGGAGAAGAGAGTTATTACTGATATTAAATGTGGGCTAAAATTCTTGCATTACTAGTATGAGGTCTCATTTGTTTGGTTGTATATGTGGATGTGGCTTTCCAACAGTGCGATGTAGAAAGAGTAGCATTTTGTGTTTCAACAGATTAACTTTTATTCCTGTCTTGGCTTCTTAATTCCAGAAGAGAGAGCAATCCTGACCTCTACAGACTATTCAAAATTTCAGAAACTGTAAAGTATATTTTATTATCTAAAATTTTCTAATTTTCTCATTTACAAGTCTTCCTCAGCCCATTGCTATTATCATAATTTCAATACCATTCCACTAATATCACAATATAAAAGTATTCCTTCCAAATATCTTCACATCTCCATAATATTCCTGGAGTGACTGAAATGTTTCATATGAAAGAAAAGGAATCAGAGAATTTTGAAAAACACTTCATCATAAACTTTTATTATGATTTGCTGTTTATATAATATTCATTTGTGACTATTTCTGCACGTTCTGTGACAATATTTTTGTGTCTGAATTTTTTTCAAGTAAATATTGCACCACATGTTGCTATAAATTAGAAAATTATATATTAAATGTATTTTTTGTGCTGTAAATATATGCATCTAATAAGTATTTTCTGGGTTATGTATTAAATAAATACTATATTTTTATTAAAAAGCAAAATATGCATATTAAAATAATGCAGGCAAATATGAAAACATTATACCTGCCTTTTAATGTGAAATAAAACCTGCAAAGGAAATCTAAATAGCACAAAAAAAAATTCTCATTCAACTTGTTTCCCAAACCTATCTGTACCCATCTGCAGATTGTTTGGAGCACTACAAAGAAGTCAAAAAAAAATAGATAAATAAAATTGGAGGATACTGTAAACTATTGGTATTTTTTAAAATAGAGGTATCATATATATAACCAAATCCTTGCTTTGGACTGTACAGGAATTTTTATCAGTGAAAAAATTTTAAATGCATGCCACTTTTCTTACCTTACCATTAACTTTTATCGGTTAAAAATATCTCATTCTCACGTTTGAAGCTAAGCTGAGAATGAACTACGCATTTTTAAATGCGTTTTACTTTTAGTACCTTACCACTAATTTTTAACTGATATTTATTTATTTACTATTTCCAAGTTTATTTGTTTACTCCTTCCAAGTTTTAACACAACTTTCCATACTTTATAAAATGTAAAATTTGTAAGTAAACATTTAATTATATTTTACCAAAACTTCCATTATTAAATTTTAAATGTATGCCAACAAAAATTATTGAAACTCTTCTCAACTCAAAATACTTTTATCTTCAAAGTTAAAACAAACAAACAAAAAAATGGTCAGGGTAAGCAATCCACTTTCAAATAAATTGTTCTGCTAGGTCCTCTGGTTATCATAAAATTAAGTAGAATATACACCTTAAGTTCTGTAAAACTATATCTTGCAGAACAGATATATTCACATAAAAATGCTCTGAAAGAAGGCATTATCTGGTCTTTGCTAGAAGATACAAATAACACAAAAGGTAGAATGGCCATGTGAGGGAGGTAGTAACTGAGGGGAACTGCAGTGGGAACTGAAAACCGACAAGCAGAATAATGTCTTCAAAATATCAATACATTGTAACGTTCAATCTGTTTTTGTCAAGAATGCAAAACTGTTGAACCAGAAAATATGTCCAAAGATATCTAGAGTATAATCTGGAGAAAAACATAGAATATGTAAAATAAGGTCAGAGACATAGGATAAAGACAGAAGGTCTAATAATTGTTTAATTGGTGTCCAGAAAACTGGAGACAGAAAATGGGACCTGAGCAATCTTTGAAGAGAATATTGATCAGGATTTTTCAGAAGTGGTGAAGAACTCAATTTATAAATATAGGAATCTCAATATAATCAGGAAAAATATAAATTTTACCAAATCTAAATAACAGGGACCACATTCAAAATGAAAATCGTAAGAGTAACTAAAGTGAAAGAAATATTACCTTCAGAGAACAGTAATAAAAGTCATCTATAAGTTTTCTACTGCCTCAACGATGACAGTGGAATGAACTATTTGATATATCAATACCCCTATGGACATCATCATCTACATCCGTTAAAAATACCCTTCAAGAATAAGGAAAAAGAAAATTATTGTATGCCAAGAAAATAGTGCTCACTACCAAGAATCTGTAATGAAGGAAACCCAAAGAAATACTGTACTGACTACATCCCTAGCACTGTGCTTGTTTCTTTCAATTCATAGTCATAATTAATCTTCCCCAAACCAAATCATCATACATTTATAAATACATGTGTAACACTTTAAAAAGAAACGATATCTCTGGTTTATTTTAGCTTCAAAGTCTGTGATCTTTTGAATTAAGCATGTGTGCCTGCTGTCTACAGAATATTCTACTCAACATCTTACTTTTAAATTTGTTTCTTACTCTATTACCTTCCAGATTTCAAGTGTGATTATCAGGATTACCCAAACTATTTATATCTTCATCCCGAAGAATGATATATATGTTGACTTTATTTATTGTTAATGTGAGTCATCCAGCATCATTTGGTTTATTTTCACTTGAGCTATTTGCGTGTCTCTCTTTTTCTCTCTCCTCTCTATCTATCTAATCTATTATCTGTCTTTCATCTAATTATCTTTGCGCCCCATAAATCTTCAGAAGGGTGAGTTTCACCTCTGTTAAATTTAAGTGCTTATAACCCATCGCATTCATTTGGAACTAAATTAAGTGTAGTTCCAAAGTGAACACAGAGAGTGGATAGTGTAGTGCATAATTAGACAAATGGGTTTTAGTCACAGACTGCTTTGTGACTGAGACTTGGCTCTATTTTTAACTGGCTACACAGGAATAAGCAAGTTAGGTTTGCCACACGTAAGGATAACAGTAGGAAAATAGAGAACCTTAGTAATATACTGCATTTAAAATAGGTGTCAGAGTGCCTAGGACATGGAAGGATAGCAGTCAAAAGCAAGATAAGGTAGTGATTAAGAAAACACGGTAGCCAGACTGGTTTTGTGTCTCAACTCTGCCACTTTCTAATTCCTTGACCTTGGGCAAGTTACTTAGTCTGTCATCCATAAAGAAGGACAAGATTAGTACCTAATTCAGAGTCAAGATTCATATAGATTAGGTCCATGCCTTCTATGTATTGTTAATTAATTAAAACATGTTAACATTGTTCTTATGATTATAATCAACTGATGAACAATTTTATAGTTAATAAATTTATTTGATAATACTAGCATGGTAGTTATTTAGTGTGCCTGAATTGGAAGGTATAAAGATACATCAGGCACTGAGAATCACTCTCACTGCTGCATGACAACACAATCATTTGCATCCACGAAAATACTTTGTTGCATTCCATGTAAGTTATCCTCTTTTATTTTTGTCATCATACTATATAAATTAATAAATTAATGCATAGTGGAAATAAATCATCATAATATATAAACACACACATACACATACTGTGTATTGAAACTATTGCACAAATCCACACACTGAAAAATTTAAGTAGATATTGCAGTTCCAAAATCTTTCAATATAGGTTCCTGCATTTTCTCTCTTTTTTGTTAGTCATGTGAATTGTTGTATTATAACATAAATTGGAAGGCTTAAACTAAACTCATTTATGAGGCAAGATAGCATAGGTAGTAACAATAGAATCTATATTCTCATTCTTCATCAGTTTTATTCTGTCAATTATTAAAGAACTGTTAATTGAGTCCTTCTAGAGCAGTACTGTGCCAGGTGATAAATAAGTGTTTAGAGATGTTCAAAAGAGCATTTTTTGCTACAAATATTATTGCTTAGTAAAAACTGGCATTTTTTCTGCAAATAAATCTTTGAAACAAGTATTTTTTAATTGGAAATAAAGTTGGACAGGCCGGGCGCAGTGACTCAAGCCTGTAATCCCAGCACTTTGGGAGGCCGAGACGGGCGGATCACGAGGTCAGGAGATCCAGACCATCCTGGCTAACCCGGTGAAACCTCGTCTCTACTAAAAAATACGAAAAAAAAAAAAAAAAAGACTAGCCGGGCGTGGTGGTGGGTGCCTGTAGTCCCAGCTATCGGGAGGCTGAGGCAGGAGAATGGCATAAACCCGGGAGACAGAGCTTGCAGTGAGCTGAGATCCGGCCACTACTCTCTAGCCTGGGCAACAGAGTGAGACTCCATCTCAAAAAAAAAAAAAAAAAAATGAAATTAAGTTGGACATAGATAAAAATAGTAATCTATGTAAAATTACAGCTTCACTGAAAGAAACTATTCTTAATGAGGAATTTGTTTTCAGAAATTATTGAGTAAATTTAGGTTGACTGCCTTGCTAATATGGTTGTGGTTTCACTAAAGTAACTCTGCACATGATATCTATGATATTTTAAAAATTACTTTTAATTATGAAGAAAGCAGTACTCCTTATACTTACAAACCAAATTATGAGAATAAATAAATAAATAAGCTATCTTCCTAAATAGTGTATGCTATAACTCATCCTGAAATAAAATACTGTTTTTAAAGTAATATGTATTTCGGATATATACTGCGGATAAACTCCTTACTGAATAAATCTAAAATGTATAAGTGAAGACATACACTGAAGTGAACTGAAAACAGTAATTGTCATAAAGCTAGAGTACTTAAACAATTAACGTTTACATCAGAGGAGAACAAAAGTTAAATTAAAATGGAGGAGAACAAAATGTTCATTTATGGACTCATGAATCTACTGTAAAATAAGAATGAAAAGTGGAAACACTGAAATTTAAATTTGTAAGTCTTCTTTATCTCAGTTTTTCATTTGCGTTTAGCAGGAGGACAAGGCAGAAGAGAGAGAAATAGAGGACTCTCTGTAGAATAGATGGCATCGATCAATCTGTTGTAATTGGTGGAGGTGGCTGGAAATATCATACCATCTACAGACAGTAAAATAACGGTATGTATAGACACAATTACTTAAACTGCCTTTGAGTTCGAAGTTCATTTTCTTTAGAGACATATGCAGATTATATAGACACATCTGTTATGAAGGATATAAACTATTGAGGGATTCTTTCCTGAGGACACTTGATATTCAAAGTTCTCTGTGTGCAGGCAGCTTCAGCGTTACCTGAGAGCTTGTTGGAAAAGTGGAATCACAGGTCTCCACTCTAGACCTACAAATAATGCATTTTAACAAGATCTCTGGGCGATTCATGTGCAAATCACCATTTAAAAAGTACTCATCTAGTACATAAAGGTTTTTTTGACAGATGAAGATGTTCTAAATGCTTTTTACAGTTTCATTCGCAGTGACAGAAGGAAAAAGTTACCTAATGTGGAATAAGTGCAAATAAAAACTATCTTAGCATTTTATCCTCAAAATGCATGTCATTTTACCTGGAAAAAGTAAGATTCTTATTACAATGTGAATCACAAAAATTATGCTATTTATCTGGAACTTGAAACTCAATATGAAATAATTTGAGGTTCCATTAAAAATTCTAAAATGTATCAAACATAGGACATGTTGCATTATTAAAGCAGTTTCATTAAAATTTGCATGGGCCTAAGTAAATAAGAGGTTATGCTTTGATGATACATCTAATATACAATTTTCCTATAAAATATATTTTAATTGTTCCTGAAGAAGCAACCTGATCAAGATAGGACACTAAATTAGTTTCTTCTTTATAGTGAATACTAAGAAATCTCCTGTTCTTTCTTCTCTACATTAAGGTATTGTGCATTTGCCATTGATGAAGAAATAGTGGAGTAGGTCAGATTTCACGTACGTGGCATATTTTGTATCATTCTCTATATAGCAAGTATCTAAGAATTCATGTGTATGTAATTTAGCAAGAAATCATATAAAAATAGTGGATAGTATTGAAAGTCTCAGAATTTTACTCTTACTAAAATATTTTGCATCAAATTATGTTAGAAAGGCACTATTTAAAAGAACAAACACATCTTGAAATAAAAGTCTAGAAATTTAATAAAACCATTAAGAGATCAGTATGAAAATATTTGATGATTATGGAATACATCCCTTTGTGTGAGGGGGCAAATTGTATTAACATTGCATTTTGATATAAATTAGCAAAATACACATACACAAAGAAAATAAAGCATTAAAGGAACTATGGAGAAAATTAGTAGTGATTATCTGGGAAAGAGATTACCACTATTATTTTGTTTATATGTCTCTACTTTTGATAGTCTTTTCAATAAATAAAATACATATAGTACTTGTTAATAAGAAAAATACTTTTAAAATAATAACTTCATTGGTTCTTGATGAAATCTTATCATCTTTAAGTTATTTTTTTTTATTTTTTTTTTTTATTT
>NW_012113919.1:3082118-3096780 GCF_000951035.1 Colobus angolensis palliatus
CTCAGTTCAAAATGCAGAAATCACCGGTCTTGTGTGTCCTTCGCGCTGGGAGTTGGAGACTGCAGCTGTTCCTATTCGGCCATCTTGCTCTGCCCCTCCGACATTGTTAATTGTTAATTTTTTCCACAATTTTGCTTTCATTCATTTCAGACGAGAATTTTCTCAATGACTAATGTTAAAAAGGTAAAAATGAACTTTATTACAAGCAGATGTTTATTTTATAACATAAATATTTAAATTAGTGAATTGCATGAGTTCTTTAATGAAAAGTGTTAACTTTATTGAGAAAAATTTAATTGCAGAATGCTTAGTACTGTGAATAAGTTTTGCATATATGTCTATCTACCTGTCTTTTATTTTTATTGCATCATTAGTCTTAATTGCTTTAATCATATCAAGTTAAATCCATTTGCATATTATCATTGTGTAAAGGTATATATTTTAGCAAGCAAGTACTTTGAATCACAGACATCTATAATATACAGTCTGTGGATGATTCTGAAATAGATTTGCATATTTATTTAGGGAGCCGTATTGGGATCACTGGGATAGTTTCCTGAAATAGAAGAACTAATTTTTGTGAGGATATTAAGAAGATAGCTGTCATGTAATGCTTCCCAAGTAGTTTTTAAAGTACATAAACAATATTCTGTAATGAACACTCAGATTAGCATATCAAATGAAAGAGTAGAAATTCATCCTGAATAACTTTTTAAAGGAAAGACATTTTGAAAAAATTGAAGAAACAAAGTTTCTTTCCCCCTTGTCCCATACTATTATGTTTTTTCAATCTAAAGTTTGAGGGCAATTTGTCAGTATAAGTACCTTCTAAAATGTTGTTGAATACAATTAAAGTTTCCCAGTGAATTTAGAATAAATGTGAGATCACATTATGATAGTAGATGAATAAGAGAAGAATGAGTAAGAAAAGAATGGCACTAATCTTTTAGTAAAAGTGGCCCTCCGGGCAAAAAAGAAATAAGTGAAAGAAATCTAAAGGTTTAGGTAGCTGACTATGAGTTAGCTTCATTTACCCTTCTTTTTAAATACAATACAATTCCAGATATAATTAGTAACGTGTGTATAATAACATATATATGTTATGGCTTGTATAATAGCAAGCCATAAGAAGAACTTTAGGATCATTGGCCATTGAGAAGTGTGATGGAAATTCACTATCAGTGATAAAGGATATCCAGGAGCAAACGTCAGATATTAAGGCAATTAGACAGCAAGACTGGAAGCCAAACAACAGCCTACAGCTAGGCAGTTTGTACACCATACATACAATTTCAGCAAAGGGAGAAAGAGAAGGCTGAAATTCAGTTTTCCCTCCTTTTATCAATCATTATACCCAAACCACAATTGTTTCAATGTAAAAGAGTGATGATTCATTATTTACTCAATAGGGATACATGAATGTAGGCAAAGGAGGCTAGAGACAAAGCACAGAAGAAGCATTATTATCCCAGTTTCACAGTAAGCTAAATCACTGCCTAAAAGTTCTTCCTAGAAGTAGAAATGCCTATGAGTACTGTAAATTCCCCAACTTGAAACATAGCAGAATTATTCTAACAGAAATTAAACATGTACTAAGAGAAATCAAGGAGAATCTGCGTCATTGTGCATGGTCCCATGCTTTGCATGTGCTGACCTCTCTAACTCTAACTACAGTGGTTCCATCAAAATCAAACATATCACACTAGAACTTTGAATTATAAAAAGACATAGAAAAACTCACTTCAAAAATATATATTCATGATTGAAATACTACAATGTGAGGCAAACAAGACAGAGTCAAATGAAACTTAAACACTTAGTTTTTCTTTATACATAACCACTCAGAATATACCTAAACAGTCAAGTACATTTACATATTTTTTAACCACAATAGAAATGGAATCTAATGCTAAAAACTTTTTTATTGTTTTTAAATTACTGATTTGGCGTTGTGTAATAATTGCTTCAAAATCTACCTTATTAGTGCTTTAAAAAAGTTCACTATAAAAAATAAGTTCACTATCTTGCAATGAAATTCTCTGTATAAAAATGACAGTTGATCATCATTAAAATTATAGCCACCAAGGCCCAAAAAGTTTTAAGGAACTCATTTGGCAGCTGAAAGTTTCAATTCCCAGGATTATCCAAGCAGAGCAGATGCCAGATGCTCCCACGGCAACAAAACTGAATGCCCTTTGTGGTTAGAAGTTTTTAATGTGATATTCAGTGAAGGAAAGTTATTTTTTTCTTTCTTTTTCTACAATAAATAGAACCAGAAACAGTCATAGAAATAGGAGCTGACTTAACTA
This sequence comes from Colobus angolensis palliatus, assembly GCF_000951035.1. Taxonomy (NCBI): domain Eukaryota; kingdom Metazoa; phylum Chordata; class Mammalia; order Primates; family Cercopithecidae; genus Colobus; species Colobus angolensis. The sequence goes on from NW_012113919.1 coordinate 3,084,428, forward strand.
TTTGCACTATTCAAATATTGTCAATATTAAATTCCTAAAATCACAGTTTAAAAGTAGAGCATATTTTAAAGCAAATTTTCACATTATAATACAATTTAATTTGGTATATACATAAATATAGTGACAGGCATTTTTTTTTTTTTTTGAGATAGAGTCTCTCTCTGCCACCCAGGCTGGAGTACAGTGGCGCAATCTCAGCTCACTGCAGCCTCTGCCTCCTGGGTTCAAGTGATTCTTCTGCCTTAGCCTCCCAAGTAGCTGGGACTACAGGTACACACCACCATGCTTGGCTAATTTTTGTATTTTTAGTAGAAATGGCAATTTCACCCTATTGGTCAGGCTGTCTCGAACTCCTGACCTGGTGACCTATCTGCCTCAACCTCCCAAAGTGCTGGGATTACAGGTGCCACCACATCTGTCCAGGCAAATTATTTTTTTAACTTACTTAGATATAAGTAATAAGAATTTAGAAGAAGAAATCTTAGGGAGCATATAGGTCAAATACAAGACCTAGATGAGAATACTGTCTGTGAAACTGATCAAGTCAATCCAGGAAGTGACAAGATTAGCCATTAATGTTGCTTTCATTGATAAAAATAATTACTCAATGTTCATTGGTGCTTGCCAGGGACTGGGGTGAGGGGAATTTGGTGAGATGCTATTTAAAGGGTGTAACATTCTAGTAATGCAGGATGAATAAATCCTAGAAATCTACTGTATAACATGGAGCCTATAGATAATAATACTATATTGTGCTCTTAAAAATTTAAAAGGGGCAATCTCACATTAAGTGTCCTTACCACATTAAAAAATGTAATTATAGTTTTTGGATATATATAAATTATATCTTGCTCCATTCTAAAGGTATCTTCATATCAAGCATAATGTCCTTCCTTCAAGAATATAAAACGTTAAATGCCAATTTAATTTATATAATACTCATATGTATAAAAGTATATTATGAATATATGAAACGATTTTAAAGGCCAGCTAAACTTCAGAGCATACCACTGATCAGATGTAATATTCTTAATATATTATATATAACATTCTTCAAATGGTTTGTTCTGGTTTTGCTAAAGAGCATCACTTTATTTATATATGTGCCTATAGATTTTCATTAATATACATCCATCTAGATGAGAGAGTAGTTTATAAGGAAGTAATCAATTTGTGCATAATTTAAAGGCTTAAGTTGAACCAGTGAAAATATGTAATCTAATAATCTTTTTCAAATATAAAATGACCCTTAAAAGAAGAACAAGAAAAGTTGTGCACATTATACTAGACTAGGAAAGACCAGTCGTAGAATACCGTTTTCCAAGGGTTATTCCCTGAATTAAGTACAACCAGTTGTTAACAGTAGAAGCACACAATAAAATGCTTCAAGGTCAATAGTTATCTTTACTTCCCACATAAAATCCACAAGGATCATAGTGCACATTAGAATTTTAATAGTTCTGATGAGCCCTACCATAAAAAGGCTGTTTGACTTTGCTAAATTCAGATATTTTAATTGGTTTGCTCAATTACTAATATCCTTAAGAACTGTGTTCTGTGGAATAAAGTATAAATCTGAAACATGTTCATTTTAATTTTTAAAAACATCTTGATCGAGATATAATTCACATGCCATACAACCATCCATTATTTAATCAATAATTTTTAGTATATTCAGAGTTGTACAAGCATCGCCATGGTTTTAGAACACTTCCATCACCCTAAAAGACAATCTGTATCCATGAACATTTTCCATTCTCCTTTTACCCAGATCTACACAACCACTACTCTACTTTTATTCTCTAAGGATTTGCCTATTTCAGACAATATAAACAGAATAATGTTTGCCCATTCAAGGACATATAAATGAAATCATCCAATATGTGGTTATTTACGTGTAGCTTCTTTCATTTAGCATAAAGCTTTCAAAGTTTATCCATGATTGTAGCATGTATCAATTATTCATTTCTTCTTAAGGTAGAATACTTTTCCATTATATGGGAGTACTATATATTATTTATGCGTTCATCAGTTGATAGCGTTTAGGCTGTTCTGACCTTTTGTTACGAATAATACTGCTATGAACATTCATGTATATGCTTTGTATTTTATCATTTCCCTTTAGTTGCATACCTACTAGAGGGAGTGCTATATTACATGGCACCTTTTATGGTCACCTTTTAAAAGAACTGCCAGACTGTTTTCTGAATGACTGCATCATTTTATATTTCTAATACTATATGAAGGTTTTGATTTCTCTACGTCCTAATGCATATTATATGTATTTTAAATTATTTCCATGCTAGTGGCTGTGCAGTGGATTTTTATTGTTCTTTTGATCTGAAGTTCCATAATGATATTATTTGGTATTGATATTACTTCCATTATTTGAAGTATAATGATATTGAGAGTTTTTTTATTTTTATTTTTTTGTCAATTGTATAACTTCTTTAAGAAAAAAAAGTCTTTACATCCTGCCTCATTTTTTAATTGGGTAACTATTAATTTTCCAACTTTTTTGGTCAAAAAATGTGCATAACATAAAATTTGCCTCCTTAACTATTTTTAAATTTCCAGTCCGCTGTCATTAAATACATTCATAGTATTAGGTGACCATTATTGATCACCTTCCAGCTCCAAACTTTTTTTATCTTATAAAATTGAAACTCTATATTCCTAAAAGTTATACTACTCTGCCTTAAAGGTACATCAGCTTAACTTCAGTAACACAAAAATTATTCTCCTTCAACAACTCCAGTCCTACCTCTTTTGGTTGTTGATGACACAAAATTGCTTCTTTATACGTTGTATCCCCCAAAACGTAAAGTAGTAATTATCTTAAATGCATTATCTTTTAAATTATATAGAAAACAAAATCTAGAGTAACAAACCAGAGTTAAAAATTACAATAGCTTTTAAGGCCAAGCATGTTGGCTCACACCTATAATCTCAGAACTTTGGGAGGCTAACATAGGAGAACCACTTGAGCCCAACCTTCAAGACCAACCTGGGTAACATAGGGAGCCCCATCCCTATAAAATGAAAATAAAAACACACTAACTTTTAAATTAATAATTGTTCTCTTAAAATGTATTAGTTTCTTCAATCATGTAGAAAACAAGAATGTACAGTTACAGGTCCTTGTTATAATATTACTAACATTTATAATTGCCCCTATATTTACTTTTACTGATATTTGCATTTCTTCATATGGATTTGAGTTACTGTCTAGTTTCTTCTCATTTTATCCTGTAGAATTCCCCAGAGCATATTTTTCAGGTCAGCTATAGTGGCAACAAATTCCTTTTTTAATTAACTGAAAATGTCTTAATTTCTCTCTCACTTTTGTGAGACATCAATTGTTGGTTGACAGTTTTTTTTTTCTTTTAGTATTTTTGAATATGTTGGCCCACTGCCTTCTATCCTCCAAAGTTTTTGATGAGAAATCTACTGATAATCTTATTGAGGATCACTTGTATGTGACTAGTTGTTTCTCTCTTACTGCTTTCAAGATTCTCTCACTGTCTTTGTCTTTCAAATGTTGTATTATAATGTGTTACAGTGTGGGTCTCTTTGAGTCCATCTTACTTAAAGTTTGTTGAGCATCTGGGATGTTTATATTCATCTTTCATAAGATTTGAAAAGTTTTCAGCCATTTTTTTTTTAGATAGTTTGTCTACCCTGTTCTTTTTCTCTTCCCATTCTAGGACTACCTCAATGAATATTTATTCCTCTTGATGATGTCCCACATGTCCCTTAGGATTTGTTCACTTCTTCAGTATTCTCTTTTTTGTTGTTCTTCTACCTCAATAATTTTTATGGTAATATCTTTGATTTTGCTGATTCTTTCCTCTGCCTACTTGAATCTGTCTTTAGATCCCTCTTGTCAATTAAAAAAAAAAAAATCATTGTCAGAAACAGTTACGTTAATTGATTGCTTTTCTTTCAGTGGTCATAGTTTTCTGTCTTTTTTGTATTTTTAATTATTTTATTTTTAATTTTTAATTAATTAATTAAGAGACTGGGTTATGAGAACAGTTATTTTTTATATTTTTGGTAGACAAGTTTGTGCCATGTTTGCCCAGGCTGGTTTCAAATTCAAGTGCTCTACCCATCTCAGCCTCTTGAAGTGCTAGGATTGCAGGCATGAGCCAGCATGCCTGACTCTCTCTTATAATTTTTAATGTCTTGTAATTTTTTTGTTGAAAACTGACATTTGAATCTAATAACGTAGTAACTCTGAAATTTACCATTCTCTTTCCCCAGAGATTGTTGTTTTTTGTTATTATCTTTATTGTTTTTGTTTCTTGATTGTTGTAGGGTCTATATGTCAAATATCAGCCTGTGGTGTAAATTTATGCTTCTCAGTTTTTTCTGGGTTCATACCTTTCCCTGAGCATATGTAGTCACATTCTAATTTCCTTTGTACATTTCATTGCTTTTGAATGTCCTAGTCTTTAATGTCTGTCTCCACCTCCACCCCGAGAGACAGAGAGAGACAGAGAGAGTGAGAGAGAGAGAGAGAAATGAAGGAAAGAAAAATGATGCTGCTCCTTTAAATCTTCAGGAAGTCATTTCAGGCTGGAGGGTGACAAACAGTAACAGTGATAAAAGGTGCAGAAACAGTGGCTGCCTATCTCTCTGTACCTCTGTGATTAAAAAAAAAAAAAAAAAAAAGCAGTCAAAGGTCAGTGCACAGTACTTCAATATTTAGAGGAGGAAAACAGAATTCTTTTTGTCCTTCCTGGCTCCCGTAAGTTGTGCGCAGGCTTTTCCAGGAACAAGTTCACAGCTGCCTGTCACAGGGCTGGGGAACTAATACTGTGCGAAGAGCTTAAATTGACCAAAATTACCACAGCTCCTTCTTTTGAAGTTGCAAGCCTTTAATAGATTCCAGAATTCCAAAATAGTGACATCAGACAGACTGAATTTGTCCACGCTATTGTGTAGGTGGGAAGACCGATTTCTTATGCTTCCTACTCTGCTGTTTTCCCAGATTCCCCTAGACATTTTATGACAGAAAATTTCAGAACACATGAGGATGATGAATCTTGCAAAGGTATAGAGGCTGTCTTTGGTAGCAGAAGCCTATGAAGACACTTTACTAATTTACAAATGTAATATTATTCAATTGATTCATATAAAATATTCAACAGAAACATTTAAGGTATGTAATATTTGAAGACCAATTTAGTTATTAAAACATTAAGACATAAAATAATAACATAACATCTAGAAAAACTAAGAAAATTACAATTAATAAGAGTTTGGTAAAGAAAGAGTTAGTTATAATCTAAATATATGATAGCAACATATATATCCAAGAACTAAATATCAAAAAATATTAAATTAATGATAGAAAAAAATAAAGTCTTGAAATACCCTTTACAATGAAATTCTATAACCTAAATGTCATAAAACTATACAACTGGAATGTTAAAAATGAGCTTTGAGTAACCAAAAGCTACACAAGAGTAGTGGTGTAGTGAAAAAGATCTAAACCTTCTCCAAATTTTGCTGTTGTCAGACAACGGAAAGCAACATTTAAAGATGATTTTAAAATTGGTAATGCAATTATAAATGTTATATATATGACAAAAACAATACTTTTGAAATAGAGAAAAGAAGGAAATATATATTTAACCAGATATGAAAATATATTTAAGACAAAAATAATTTATACTTAAAAATATACCATGTGTTTGTCTAAACATAGCAGTACATAATTTTATGATACTATATACATTATTTGAAATAGTAAAATGAAAATCATTCATGTGAAAAATGGAAAGCTCTAAGAATCAAATAGTAAAGAAACTTATGAAAAATCATATCTATTAGGATAATTGTAACAGCCTATGGCAAAATGAATTCAGATCCAGTATGAAGTAAAATATAAAAGCAAATGAAACAACCAACAAATATCAACCTAGAAATTTTATAAAATATTCGATTATATTAAATTGCTTAATGGAATTTTACTTTGAATCACAACTGTAGACATAAGAAAATTAAATATTGAACAAGGTGATTTACAACAATTTTCTATTCATCAAAAACGAAGCAATAAAGTATAATATATTCATAAAATGGAATATTATTCAGCCACACAAGGAAATGAAGAGCTGATACATGCTACAACTTGGAACAGCCTTTAAGACATTATGCTAAACAAAAAACGCTAGTCGCAAAAGTTCAAAAACTGTATGAGTCCACTGATATGAAAGTGCAGAATAGGGTAACCTGTATAGAAATAAAACCTATTAGTGGATGCCCAAGCATGGGAACAAGAGAGTGAATGGGGTAATAACAGAGAGGTAAAAGGTTTATTCTGAGGTAATGAAAATATTCCAATAATAGCTATCATGATAACTGTACATGTCTGTGAATACATAAAAGACAATTTAATTGTAGTCATTTATTTCCAGAAAATTTAGTTTTATCTTTTCATACATAATTTTTCTTTTAAATACATTTAAAATTGATAAATAATAGTTACATGTATTTACTGTGTACAAATGTTTGGAATATATTTACATTGGGGAATGGTTACACTGAAGTTACATATGTGGTGTGTGTGTGTGTGTGTGTGTGTGTATACGTAGTGAGAGAACTTCAAATCTACTTTCAGAAATGTTTGAGAATGCAATATATTGTTATTAACTATAGCACCATCTTGTACAATAGCGCTTTCAAATTTGTTACTCCCACCTAACTGAAATTTTGCATATTTTGACCAACCCCTCCTCTAACTTTTCACCCTATATCCCCAAACTCAAGCTCCTGGTAATCACCATTTTACTCTCTGCTTTTGTGAGTTCAACATTTTAAAATTGTGCATGTAAGTGAGACTATGTGATATTTGTCTTTCTATGTCTGCCTTATTTCACTAAACATCATGTCCTCCCATCCACTGACAGACACTTAGTTTGCATTCATATCTTGACTCTTGTGAATAATGCTGCAAGAAATATTGGAGTGCAGATTATCTCTTCTACATACTGACCCATTTCCTTTGTATGTGTACCCAGTAGTGAGATGTTTGGATCATATGGTAGTTCTATTTTTAATTTTTTGAGGAACTTCTCTGGCTGTACTAATTTACATTTCTACCAACAGTGTGCAAAGGTTGTTCCATTTTATCCATATGCTCACTGACACTTTTTATCTTCTGTCTTTTTGATAATAGCTATTCTAACCAGTGTGAGATAATATCTCATTTTGGTTTCAATTTGCATTTCTCTGATGATTAGTGATATTGAGCATTTTTTCATATAATACTTCATTGTGTATGTGTATATATGTGTAATATATGTACATATATTTTAATATCTGCAATATTTGAAGACCATTTAATATATAAAATATTTCAATGTTTAGTTATTGAGTCATGTTAACGTCTTCAAATAAACCTCTGTGTGAAATAAAATTCTGTTCTTTTGATCCTATCAAGACACTAAACAAATGTCCAGCCCCAACCTGGGCTTTCTCTGCAAAGCACACTTTCCTGACAATGAACCCCCTAATTGTATCATCTTTTGCGTTCTGCACAAGCTGACAATTTTCAAAATTATGAAGTTCTATTTCCCTTTTGTTTATTATCTCAGTGCTTCTCCTTCCTTCATATTTAGTATAAGCAGAAAAGAGAAACAAAGCCACTCTTTCAAAACTTTGCTTGGAAATGTCCTCAGTTGTATATCCAACCTTATCCTTTCCCTTCTATGACGATAATGGCTCTGTTAGGAATGGTCATATAAGTTGTTGAGGTATTTAAGGAAATATTAGATCATGTTGCTCTCAGAGGACTGGGGAGGTCTCCCTGAAATGAGGCTACATTTAATTTCTTACCAGAGTTTCCAAAAGACATATTTCACTATTTATAGTCACCATATGGAATGTTATGCCTATGAAAGAAATTAACCAATTAGAAAAGGCAATACAAAATATATCCCATGTTAGCTGAAACAATATATCCCATGTTAGCTTGACACAACCTCAGCTTTGGAAGGCATTCTGGTTAGGCTCAATACACTGGGGAGAATACATTCTACTAGATAATACTTTCCACATGAGGTTTTTTCTCAATGTAGTTTTTTTTTTTTTTCCTACTCTGTTAGCACACCTCCATTTTTCCATATCAGATTGACTTTGCTATGTGTATTATTAGATTATGTTCCATTTAAAATAAGATCTTGTATAGTTTACCTGTGTAATCTCAAATGTATGACATAATGCATCATAAAATATGCTCTCAGTAAATCATTTTTAATAAATATTGGCAAATGTAATTTTGTGTCATATTTTAATTGAAGTTTCTAAGCTCATTCAGAGATTTCACTGAAGAAAAAGGCAATTGGGAGTCCACTGAAGACTTTTGGAGCAGAACAGTTATATAGTCAGATATAAAATACAGCAAGATTAATTTGAAAGACGTTTTTATATTGCATTGGAGCATTACATGCATGAGACAATTAATTCTGTTAAAAGACTGTTTCAGTAATCCAAATGGTAGATGCCATGGAGTTAATCCTAGGGGGCTGATAGTCATGATAGAAAAATGTAAGACATCACTTAGAAATGCTTCATGGAAACTAAAAAGAAAAAGGTTAAAACTCCCATGATCATATGCTGAGAAAAAAAAAGGGCTTATTTATTTTTAAAAACTAGAACTATTAAATATGTCTTTCATTTCTTAAAACTATTGCTTAGTAATCATAGCATACAAACTAAGTATATGAATTAAAAATGATTAACAATTTACCTCTATATTAACAGAAAAGTTGTTTAAATCATTTAATTTTTAAAAATTTTGTGTGCATAGGCATACAAATAAAATCTGCATTGTAGTATTCATTGAATTTCTTAAAACTAATAAAATAGTTAACAGGAAATATTCTTAATACACAAACAATTTAGTTCTATGGAGTTTTAAAGAAATAACTATCAGTGCACTCTTGATATAAAAGTATAAACCTAATGATAATTTCTGTAGCACGTGGCTATTTAAGCAGCATGTAAATTTTCCTTACATCCTGCTAATCTTTTATAAGGATAACATTTAGCTTTGTTTTTTTTGTTTTTGTTTTTGTTTTAAGATGGAGTCTCTCTCAGTCGCTCAGGCTGGAGTGCGGTGGCATGATCTCGGCTCACTGCAACCTTTGCCTCCCAAGTTCAAGCGATTCTCCTGCCTCAGCCTCCCTAGTAGTTGGGATTACAGGTGCCCAACATCACACCCGGATGATTTTTGTGTTTTTAGTAGAGATGGGATTTCACCTTATTGGCCAACCTGGTTAACCTATAAGTGTGATTATCCAAGGAAAATATTACTGGAAAGACAATTATTTTCTATATGTGTTACATTCAGTGTTTTAAAAGGTGCTCGTGACTGTCACCTTGAAATTGGCTATGAATTATCTATAAACTTATTCAAATTGTATTTATAAGTTTGAGTATGCATGAATATGTTAATATTTATGCAGGTAATTTTTTAACATTCTTATACTTTAAAACACCTATGAGAGTTAAGAATCACCATATTTTAGTATATTAAAAAATTAGTATTAGAATTTTAAGTTTTTATCATGTATCTTGTCTATTCTAGTCTATGTTATATTAACAAATACAAATTTCCCTGAGTATAAATGAGCACAGTAGTTGCAAATAGAAAGACGTTTGATTCAAATGAAGCATAACTTAAAAATTACCATCAATATACTGGCAAACTATTCACAAACATATACATGCATAATAAAAATGTTTTAGTGTTTATTATATAAGTAATCTGAAAGAAGGTAGAAATTAAGTGGGCATAAAAACTTAGAATTTATGTCAGCATTAAACAGTGAGTGATTGTATGTACTTGTACTGGAAATGACTCATCTGTATTCTTAAGTACAATGTCCTATATACAAGGGCATTGACTTAAATAAAACAATAGTTAAAAATTACCACCAATAGACAAGCAAACTATTAATAAAAATCTGTATGCATAAGTGTTTTTTAGTGTTTAGTAAAGAAGTGATCTGAGAGAAGGTAGGAATTAAGTGGGCATAAAAGCTTAGAATTTATGTTTGCATTAAACATAAAAAACTGCACATACTTTTCTTGGGAATGACTGATCTTGGCTCTCAAGAGCATATATTTAAATTTCTAAGAATTTCATAAGTTGATTGTTAAACACGGGCATTATTAAAAATTAACATATGTATAAAGAAATAAAATGTATCAAAAATTAAGGTAATAAATACAACCTATTGTTTTCTAATTATTTTACTAATTTAACCTTATCTATGTTCTTGATTTTTTTTGTCTACTGTATCAAAATGGTGGAGAGACTAGTAATTACATATTACTATTAATCTCTTCCCAATTCAATGTTTCGATACATTGCATAGACAGTGTTATGAGTTGACTTGTGTTCCCCCCAAATTTACACATTAAGTCCTAACACCAGTACCTCACAATGTGACATTATTAGTGGTAGGGTCTTTAAAGAATAATTCAAGTTACAATGAAGTTATTAGGGTGAACCCTACTCCAGTAGGGCTGGTGTCCTTATAAAAATGAAACATCTGGACGCAGAGACATGTATAGAGAGAAGATGATGTGAAGAGAACTAAAGGAGAAGATGACCATCTACAAGCCTAAAGAGAAAGACCAGAAACAGATCTTTCCGTCAGGGTCCTCAGAAGGAATCAACTCTGGCTACGCCTTGATTTTGGACTTTTAAGACTCAAGAAGTGTAAGACAATACATTTCTGTTTTTCAAGCCACCCAGTTGGTGGTACTTTGTTATGGTAGTTTATATTAGTTCATTCTTGCACTTCTATAATGTCATATCTGAGACTGAGTAACTTATAAAGAAAAGATATTTAATTGGCTCACAGTTCTGCAGGCTGTAAAGGAAACACAGTAGCTTATGCTTCCAGGGAGGCCTCAAGAAGCTTCCAATTATGGGAGAAAACAAGAGGAGAGAAAGCTTCTTACATGGCAGGAGCAGAAGCAAGAGAGAATAAGGGGGGAGGTGCTACACACTTGTAAACAAACAGATCTCATAAGAACTTACTCACTATGACAAGAACAACACTAAGAGAATGGTGCTATACCATCCCTGAGAAATCCACCCCTGTAATCCAGCCGCCTCCCAGCAGGCCACACCTCCAACATTGGGATTGACAACTCAATATGAAATATTGAAACCGTATCACACTTCAAGGAAACTAACAGAAGAAACTTGTAAATTGAAGTGGTAAAAGTTTTCATATCACAGAAATTGGCAAAGGCTACATACCATGTCTTGTTCCTGTGTAGTCTGTTGGTAAACATTTACCAGCATACCACTGTGGGTATGTGTATGTGTTTGTGTTTCTTTGTATGTAATTTACAAGAATTATGGAACATTTTACTATTGTGGATGACTACTCTCCCCTTCATGGAGGCCTGTCATATAAAGCAGCTTTTAATTTTCAAATAATTTGTCTCTGGTTTAATAAACCTTCATGATGTATTTTCATTAAAAATTTTAGTAATAAATAATAATTGTACATACTTATAGGGCATATGAGATATTTTGATACAAGTATGTGATATGTCATAATCAAATTTGGGTAAGTGGGATATTTGTCACCTCAAATATTTATCATTTGTTTGTGTTGGAAGCATTCCAAAGTTTCTAGCCATTGTAAAACATACAATAATGATTAACTGTAATTGCCCTATTTCGCAGAACACTAGTACTTATTCCTTACATATAATTGCATTTTCGTATTCATTAACTAAATCTGTTAATGCCCCCTCCCCACTAACTTTCCTAGCCTCTGGTTACAATGATCGTATTCACTACCTCCATGACATCAATTATGTTTTTAGCTCCTGAGGGGGAAAAGAAAGGGAAGTATTCATATACTGTTGGTGGAAATGGAAATGAGTACAACACCGAAGAAAGTTTCTCAAAAAGAATATACATATATATATATACACACACACATATATAATATATATATATAAATGTTATATGATCCAGCAATCTTACTAATAATATATATCCAAAAGAAAGGAAATCAGTGTATCAAAGAGATATTTGCATTCCAGTGTTCATTGTAGCACTATTCACAATGACCAAGATATGGAATCAGCCTAAGTGTGCATCAACCAATAAATGGATAATATATGTTTTCTATTTTTTTTTTTTTTAAACGGAGTCTCGCTCTGTCGCCCAGGCTGGAGTGCAGTGGGGCAATCTCAGTTCACTGTAAGCTCTGCCTCCCGGGTTCACGACATTCTCCTGCCTCAGCCTCCCGAGTAGCTGGGACTACAGGCGACCGCCACCACGCCCGGCTTATTTTGTGCGTGTT
>NW_012113919.1:3096940-3106627 GCF_000951035.1 Colobus angolensis palliatus
CGCCCGCCACCTCGCCCTGCTAGTTTTTTTGTATTTTTTAGTAGAGACGGGGTTTCACCGTGTTAGCCAGGGTGATCTCAATCTCCTGACTTCGTGATCCACCTGCCTCGGCCCCCCAAAGTGCTAGTATTACAGGCATGAGCCACCGTGCCCTGTCAATATGTATTTTTTCAAAAGTAGAAAACTGCTCTTCCATGAGTAGGTGATTACAGAGGCAGATAAAAATGTTGGGTTTGAACTTGGCCAGATTATATGAAGGTATGAGATAAAAGCGGGGCTGTGAACTGATAAATTAGATTGAATGAGGGAAAATTATTCAAATAGCGTGTAAATCAGGGAAACACGACAATCTCTGGCAATCCTAATGTAGAGCATGTCTACCCGTAGAAAGTTATGAGTCATCCTCTGCCTAAAGGATATTCCTGTATAATTGCGAAAAGGTTTCCAATACTGTGAGTTACTATGTTGCTGGTGCAGAGGATGCTCTGTGTTTTCTTGTTATTACGGAGTAAAGCTTACTTGGATCACTCTCCTTAACAGGATGGTCAGCCTACGAAGACAAACGTCTGTTTATGTTATATGGGGAAACCTTGCGATGCACTTCAGTGACATCAGAGATCTCACAAAATAAAATTATTTACTAATAAATTTAGTCCTCATAAAATTAGCCTATATTTATCGTTTGTCTTTGTACTAGCCTACCATCTCAATTTATTAGCCTCACCTTTTCTCTGAGCATCCGCAGCAAAAAATACAATGCAATGAAATAATGCAATTACTTCTGAAATGAGATTGTAAGATTTGCAAGAGATGAAAGTTTTCTTAGAAATCATGATAAGTTTCTCAAATCTCACACAAAGCTATTGACATGTGAGGATCTGGTAGTATTTGACTAGGAAACTATAAAAGAAGTAAACAATGGAAATGCATATGCGTTTATCTCTTCACTAGAGAATGGATTAAATACCAACAGAAATTCACAAAGTGCTAACTTTTAAATAAATAATACACTTCAAATGTAATGCAAAAGACAACTATGAGGTCGATGCTTTTATGTCATTACTTCTTTAAAAATCAACACTTGCATATGTTTTTTCAGGAAACATGAAATATAATTTTACTGAATATAAATGAAATAAAATGTATTGAGGTTTATTTTTCAGGGTAAGAAGATACAGTCTCCATAAAAATAAAACTTTGCTCTTTTTAATGGATTAACTTAAAGTGGTGTTTACCAATTATAAATCTGATAGGGCATTTCAAATTAAATTTGTGCAAAACTAAATTCTTTGTTTCTATATGAAGAAAAGCAGTGTCTTTTCCCAAACTTATCCCTTTCTCTGAATAGTAACTCAGTTATACCAATTGCACAGATTAAAATTTAATTGTATTCGTTGGTTTTTTTTTTTTTTTTTTTTTTTTTTTTTTTTTTTTTTTTTTTGCATCCCTCCATGATCAATCTGCTAGCAATTTCTCTTGGCTTAGTATTTGAAATAGATACAACTAAGCTCTGAAATGTTTATTCTGTCATTCTATTTCAAGTCACCATTACTCATCACTCAGAAAATAGTACCAACTTCCAAGCTGGTCTCACTGCTTCTACTTTTGCCAGTTGAAATTATAGTCTTTACTCATCAGCCAAAGTGATACTTTTAAAACTGAAGTAAGACTGTTGGACTTTTCTACTCATATTCTCCCAATGGTTTAAATTTCACTCAACAAAACATTAGAAGTCTTCATTATGCTGTATATGGCTATACAGAATATAGTTACCAAACACTCCTGTTATCTCTGACCTCATCACCTTCCATTCTTACTCATCCACACACCTTTTCCAACTCGGCCTTCTTCGTACTTCTTTGACTTTTCAAATACACCCATAGTGCATTTTAGGTCTTGCTATTTCTTGTCTAGGAACATTCTCACCTTCTCTATATGGGAGTCATTGTTGTCTTACTTTATTTAGCTCTTTGTTCAACTGTCTTCTTATCTGACTTTATTGATAGTTATGACTCAGCACCCCCCATAAACTGCCTCTTTCATGATAACACTTCGTTTTTATTCTTCATGGTTAGCATTATCAACGAGGTATTTATTAACTTGTTTGTTGTCTCTTTTCCAAGTATAAGTACCTTTTTTTGTTCAACACCATTTAATTCACACCTAGAATTTAGTACACACTCAGTAAACATTTGTCTTCCAAAAAGAATATGCTAAAGGCCGTGAATAAGATGGCATGGTCAGGGAGTTTAAAGTTACCAGGTGTTAGTAGTCAAAAATTAAGTGTGGGCTATTCAATTTATTGTCCTTAATATGCATGCCAATGGTGAGGAATGCTAAGGATTGCTCATAGATCTAGAAATCTGTGAGGCTCTTCAATACATGCCTAAACCATATAAAACATATTACTGTAGATTTTATAATGAATACAGTAAGTACATCCTTAAGTCAGAACTATGAGATAATCTTGGTAGTAAAAATGATAAAAGTAGTGTTAGCAATACAACAATTATAGATGCCATTTATTATTTGTCATAAAATCTATATTGATCTTAGCTTGTAACATATATTATCTTGTCATGCAATACCGTCTTTAAAATTACTATAAAATCATACATTTTAAAGACGAGCAAATTGATTTAGAGGAATCCAGAAATATGTTCAAAGTTATGTTCTAATGTGATTAAAAGCCCACATGTAATCCCTAGACCACTTGACTCTAAAACCTTTACAATGTCATATCTACTAGCATGACATGAAAGCAACTATTCCACATTTGCCATTTGCATCAACTTTAAGGTGTATCATTTCTTTAAAAGTTATTTCAGAGATTCATTGATTTTTCTTGGTATTTAATTCACTCTCTACTGAGTAACTCATATGCATTTGCAAGATCTGTGAAAATAACCTGCTGTAAATGAGTAGGGGAGATTTTCCCTGAGGGAATAAAACAAAAAATGTACAGAAAATGTGTTAAAAATGTTTCTTTTTGTAGACAGATAATAGATATTGAGGTAGATAGATAGATAGATAGTAGATAGATAGATAGATAATTATACAGTAAACTCTATGACAAAATCTCTAGTATCTTCTAGGGATCAAAAGAAAAAAACTTAGTTTATGTCCTTAAAAATTTTACGAGTGAGTGAAGGAAAGAAGACAAATCAATCTGTAATTTTAGTAAGATGTGCTATATTAATTAACAACTACTGTATAGTACATTATGAAAATACAGAGAAAGGGAAATTTCATGTCAGACTTTTGGTGGCAGCACATTTTTAAGATGCATAATTCCCTGGAGACAAAATATTTAATGACAAGGGGAAATAACTGATATGTGGTTGAAAGTGCCTACATGTTTAAAGAGACTCGGATAAAGTATAAATCTGAGGAAACTAAAATTTCAGAAACAGAAGAATATTCTTCAAGGATTAGTGTTACAAAAACAATTCTGAGAATATGCAAAAATTCAGGGAAGCTGGGAAAAGCATGGTAACAATTAAAATAAAACCTGCCAAATGAAGATAGTACAGAGTACAGATTAAACCTGCTAAAGCTTAGTGAAGACACAGAAAATTTGGTGGAAATATAATAAAAAAACTATATTCAGGAAAAAGTCAATAGTGTAAAAATATTAAAGATAAATCAATATAGCATGTATATCAGGAAAGTAAAAAATAAAGTAAAACAAAATAAAAAGTAAACTAAAAATATATAATATATTCAGCTTATGAATATATTAACTAAAAATAAGTTAACATTAATAAAAAGAGTAAAGAATTATCTAAAAATGGAATTCCTAGAAATTTATAGTATTAAAGAAAATACATTTGAAAAACATATTATCTAATAAACAAATGGGCAAAAACTTAGACAGACAGTGGACAAATGAATGCATCCAAATATTTAAGATATATATAAAATTTGACCAGCATTTGTTATGAGAGAAAATAAGAGCTCAAAAAGAAAATCATAGAGATATGGTCAATTTACTTTTGATTAAGATGCAAAAGCAATTCAATGGAGAATGGACAGACTGTTCAACAAATTATGCTGACTAACAAGATGTCTGAATGCAAAAGAAAACAAAAACAAAAAAAGATCTTTGTCACGTACATTACAACTTATCCAAAAACTGATTCAGATTAGACCATAGACCTACAGGTAAAACAAACTGTAAGATTTCTAGAAGCAAAACACACACACACACACAAGAAAACTTGTGTGAACTTGGGCTTAGCAATAAATTTATGTGATTCACAACTTTTTTAAATGAAAAATTAGACTTTATCAAAATTAAATTTTTGTCTGTGGAAGATGTCTAAAACAACAGAAATGTGAGCCAAGTTCTAGAGTGAATAATTGTAGCACACATAATCTGACAAAGGACTTATATCCAGAAGATACACAAAGAACCCTTAAAATTTAATAATTAAAAAAATTAACAATAGGCCAAAGATCAAACAAGATGCTTTGTCAAATAAAATACATGACAGCAAATAATCACAGAGATAGACGTTCAGCATCATTATTTATCAGCAAAATACAATTTTAAAAGGCAGTGAGGTAACCCAGATACCACTGCATTCCTATACATGGCTTTATGCAGAACAAAATGGTCAGAGAAATGCAAATAGAAACTACAGTGATAGTCTACCACATTCACAATGGAATGGCTAAAATGAAATAAACAAACAAGCAAATAAGTAAATAAATAAATGACAGTGACAAACAATATTAAATATTAGAAGATGTGGAACACCTAAGATTTTATTCATTGACTGTGGAAGAGTAAATTGGTACAATCACTTGCAAAAGCTTGTGAAAATGCCCCTTAAATTAAATGTATGTCATATATAAACAATCTCACATATATATGTGTTTATGTATGTATTTTTGTCTACCTAGCTGTCCTTTGATTTTTTCTCTAATATGCATGTGCAATAATGTCCAAAGTATCATTATTTGTAATTTTTCCAAAACTGCAAGCACCATGTATTAGGGCTCTGTAGAGGGACAGAATTAATGGAATAGATATTTATATAAAGAGCAGGTTATGAAGTATTAACTCACACGGTCACAAGGTCCCACAATAGGCCATCTGCAGGCTGAGGAGCAGGAGAGCAAAGAACCTGGGGTCTGCTGTTCAAGTGTAGGAAGCATCTACCATGGGAGAAAGACGTAGGCTGGGAGGCTAGGCCAGTCTCTCTATTTCACATTTTTCTGCCTGCTTATATTCTAGCCATGCTGGCAGCTGATTAGATTGTGCCCACCCATATTAAGGGAGGGTCTGCCTTTCCCAGACTACTGACTCAAATGTTAAACTTCTTTGGCAACACCTTTACAGACACACCCAGAATCAATACTTTGTATCCTTCAATCCAATCAAGTCGACACTCAGTATTAACCATCACAAGCCCACCCCTTGTCAACTTGAACCCATACACATCTCCTGAAATCACACATAATCTTCAAATGAAGACAATAAAGTCAGAATTATACCTAACATAATACAACTATCCTCTGTACAACCAAAACGCACCAATCCCCAAACCAAACACTATTACAGAAAGTTAACAATACTTAAATGGTGATGTAAAGTCAATAAATATTATGTCATGTGATAAAGGAAAAGCAAATAAAATGAATACATTTTCTTAGTACAAGTGTATACATACACAAACCTGTTTTTAACAAAGGAAGGATAATTACATTCCTCATTTGTGCAGCTAGTCACGTGGTCATAGCTAGTATTGATGACTACCTTCTTCTACTACCCATTCTGTATTCCTGTTGCCTTCAGCAAACACCTCAGCAGGTCGTGGTTTTTTTCCCTGAGGGAGTGACCAGAACCTTCTTTCCTGAAGCGTCTGTGTCATTTTTAGTCCTGCCTGGATTGGGTTGTTGTATTGTCCCATTGACATTAATCACAAGGCATGATAATACTAAGAGACATCGTAATGGATCTCCTATATTCCATGCATACTCTTCCTTACCTCCATTGTGGAGTAGTAGATCGATTTCATCTTGTTAGACTGGGTCAATCACCCCAGCCAACACTGTAACTCCCTTCTTAGCCCGTTGACTTAAAGGTAGGAGGAGCCCAAAGTGTCCAGGTGACAATCTTAACTTCCAGTTTAATGGAATCATTGTTGTGTTTCCTGATGTCAGCATTTCTCCCTCTGGAACTAAGACCTCTAGTCCAGCAGAACGTAATGTCATAGGAACAAGAAGCACAAATTTTGCTAGTGGATCACTATGGGAGATGGTGAGTGGTGCCACTTCCACCCCTTGATTTCCATACCCATAAATCCTCGCTATGGGAGAAAGAGTACCATATATTGGATGCTGATTCACATCACACATTGCCTTCTTGAGAACTGTGTCCCAGCCCTGCAAAGTATTGTTATCTAGTTGGCACTGCAATTGTGACTTCAAAAGGCCATTCCACCATTCTTTCAATCCAGCGGCTTCAGGATGATGGGGAACATAGTAAAACCAGTGAATTCCATGAGCATCAGCCCACTGACACATTTCTTTAGCCGTAATATGAGTGCTTTGGTCAGATGCAATGCTGTGTGGAATATTGTGATGGTACATAAGGCATTTCCATGAGTCCATGGATGGTAGTCTTGGCAGAAGCATTCCATGCAAAATGGGAAAACCCATATCTGGAATGTCTGTTCCAGTGAGGACAAACCTATGCCCTTTCCATGATGGAAGAGGTCCAATATAATCAACCTACCACCAGGTAGCGGGCAGTTCACCCTGAGGAATGGTGCCATATTGAGGGCTCAGTATTGACCTCTGCTGCTGGCAAGTTGGGCATTCAGCAGTGGCTGTTGCCAGGTCAGCCTTGGTGAGTGGAAGCCCATCTTGCTGAGCCCATGCGTAACCTCCATCCCTGACACTCAGTGGTTCTGGGTCTGTACACTGGCTCAAGTCTGGAAATTGTTTGAGGGGCAATGATTCTGTCTTTTTATTTAATTCAAATTAGCCTTTTATTCATTTGACCTAGAAGTTTTTGGCTTGCATAAATTAAGTGGAATGCAGTAGGCTTCCTATCAATTTCACTTCTAGGAACACCGTGATTAATTAGTCAATGCCAGAGCTCCACATGAGTTAGACTGTTCTGATTGCTGCTTTGCCTCCGCCATCCGTTACAGTAGCTACACCCACTTTGCCTTTGGTGACTGAATGCTGCCACTTGGCCCCTGCCACCTCAGGATCCAATTATTCCCATTGCATTTAAATTTTGTAGTTGAGTGACAGCAGTTCCCACCATTAGATCTGACATACAGAGAAGAGCAATTACAGGGCTCTTCAAAGATGCAGGTGCTGCATTTACAAATCTATTTTGTGAGGCATTGGTCAAGTGTATGTCTTCTGGACCTTCCCAGCTGCAATGAGTAGATCTAAAGTGACTAATCTACTCCACCATCGCAATCTCCCTAAGTGTTTGGATTCCTTCCCCTGCATTAAACCAAGGGAGATCAAGCATTTTCAGCTCGCTCACTGTGAGCCACCTTTTAATCCATATTTTAGCTAACCAAGAAAATAAACTCTTAGAACCTTTTTTAACTCCCCAAGCTACAACATTAAATGCAGAGTCCCTATCTGGTGAGCCCAAATCAATAAATTCAGCCTGATTCAACTCTATGTTCCATCTGCCATTATTTCACATCCTTAATAATATTCATTCCCATGCCTTTTCTTCAGATTTCTGTTTATATAAATTAGAAAACTCAAGCAGTTCTTTTGAGTACAGTGCACTTCCTCATGGGTCACACTCTCAGCCTCACTTCTAGGAGCCCACCAGGACTTTAGCTGGATTATAGGTCTAGAAGCAAACAGGGGTATTGGTGGTGGCACCTGAGGAGAATCAATGTTATTTTGCCTGGCAACTGCCTCAGGGCAGGCCATCAGTGTTGCCTCAGGCAACGCAGGGTTTATCTCCTCAGACAAAGGTGGAAAGGCTGATGGTAGCCTGGGCCAGGGAGACGTTGCCACTGCTGGGGATGGGGAAGTTGTTTCTTCTGGCAAAAACGGTTTGTCAGAATTTACAAGCTCAGTGTCCTCAGCTTCATCAGGGTCCTCCCACCTGTCCCCATTCCAAGTTGTAGGGTCCCATTCTTTTCAGTGAATGCCTCATTTTAACAGTAGACACCTGGCGAGGCTGTGCTTGCACCTTTTGTTGCAGGTCAGTCACTAGCATAACTAGAGCTTGTGTTTATTTTTCCACAATTCCAGCTCTTTCTCTACAGGAAATAAGACTCTCACTAGGGGCAATCTTAGCAGATTTGAGGCTCAGCATCTGCTTCTGAAGCTAGGAGATAGAATCTCTGAGTTCACCATTTTCTTTCACTTAGGAACAACCAACCAGCTTCATTATGTTCCTTAGTTCTCCACATATGGTCAGAGTGTTGTACATGGAGTCACTAAACTCCTTGCCTCTCACTAGCACTGAATCAGGAGTGTCAATTGCATTTATTTTCTCTAAACAATTTCTGCCAAGGACTGTCAGTGTTCTCCATACTATTAGAAGTACAGTCCTTAGCATTTCGGGGTCTAATCATATATTAAGCAGCCAACTCCAGGAACTCCATAACCAATGAAATAACTTAATCCTTAATAGTCTGTTCCTTTGGAACCACACCTGGTACCAAAATCTGTATTAGTCAGGGTTCTCTAGAGAAACAGAATTAATGGAATATACATGTTATATATAATTAATATTAATATATAATTGCATGTTGTATAAATACATTAAATATATGTATGATGTTATTAAGTATTAACTCACATGATCACAAGATCTCACAAGATCTGCAGACTGAGGAGTAAGGAGAATCAGTCCGATTTCCAAAACTGAAGAACTTGGAATATGATGTTTGAGGGCAGAAAAAACCCAGCATAAGAGAAAGATGTAGGCTGGGAGGCTAGGCCAGTCTCTCTTTTCACATTTTTCTGCCTGCTTATATTCTAGTCGCACTGGCAGCTGATTAGATTATGCTCACCTAGATTAAGGGTGGATCTGCCTTTCCCAGCCCACTGTATTAAATGTTAATCTCCTTTGGCAATACGCTCACAGACACACCCAGGATCAACACTTTGTTTCCCTAACACTCAGTATTAACCATCACACACCACAAAGGTCAACAATACTAGAAGAGACACAAATTTTCCAATATATTCTGGTGTTTTATTGTAATGGAATACTAAACAGTTGTGAATTGAATGAAGTAGCCCTACACATCACTATCACTACTATAATGCTATGTGATGGAAATCGGACACAAAAAGTACAGATTGTATTCTCAACTTACACAAAATTCAAAAAGAAGTAATCTAAGTGTGTATTAGTTTCCTATTGCTGCTGTAACCAATCGCCATAAATTTACTTGCTTTAAAACAAGACAAAAATATTCTCTTACAGTTCTGGACTGTGGGAGTTTGAAAGGAGTGTCACTGAGGTAAAATCAATGTGTCAGTAGGCTGCATTCTTTCTAGAGACTCCAAGGGGATTCTATTTCTTTGCCTGTCCTGGTTTGTAGAGGATGCTTGCATTCCTGGGTTTGTACCCCCATTCCTCCGTCTCAAAAGGCAATGATTGCTCAGACTTTTGCTTCTTTTTTTTTTTTTTTTTTTTTTTTTTTTTTTTTTTTTTTTTTTTTTTTTTTTTTTTTT
>NW_012113919.1:3108272-3149620 GCF_000951035.1 Colobus angolensis palliatus
AGAATGGGAGAAAATTTTTGCAATCTACTCGTCTGACAAAGGGCTAATATCCAGAATCTACAAAGAACTCAAACAAATATACAAGAAAGACTTTTGCTTCTTTTGCTACAACTCTTTCTCTTCTCCGACTCTTTTACCTCCCTTTTGCATTTGTAAGCACCTTTGTGATTACACAGGGACAACCTGTGTAATCCAGGATATTCTACTTATTTTAAGGTGAGCTGAATAGCAAACCTGAATGAATTCTTCATGATTAATCCTCATTTGCTGTGGAACAACATACTCACAAGTACCAGGGAATAAGACATCGACGTCTTTGGGAATCATTACTCCCTTACTACAAATGATACAAGTGAGAATATTAGTTAAATTTTTGGGGGAGTAATGAACTGTTAGTAAGTACTAGTGAGGTTTGTGGGTGCCAGTAACATGCTACATCTTGATCTGGGTTGTCATTACACAGGTATGTTTCCTTTGGGTTGCAGTGAGGAGGTGGCTTCAAGTACCGCAATTATATTTTTTAGACTTTTTATTGCAGTATTAAGCTTCAACATAATATATAAAAACACATGAAAGGAAAAATATAAAGTGATTTGTACATAAAATAATACAAAACTTTCTGTATAATTAAGGATATATTACTTAAAAAAAAAAAAGAGGGGGACTTTGTATCTGCCTAAAATGGTTTTATGAACTACTTTATTGGTAGAGGCATTAACATTTAAGAGAAAGATATTTTCTATGATACTTTTACTTTAAGTAATGCACTTTCCAAGAGCATTTAATGAGGTCAAGGTGTTTCATTGTATTTGAATCATATATATTTGTTTTCATTATAAACCTAACATTAAGAACTGACAGAAATGTCACAGGACTTGCACAAGGTGTAAATATAAAAACAATGGTATGTTAAATGTTTTGGGAGTAGTAGGGTGACAAACTCAAAGTTGATTAAATCCATTATGGACCTTAGAGAAGATCATGTATCATCAAGTCATTGAAAATGTATTATTGTAAATACTGTATCTGTATGATCTCTTATACTATACAGAAACACGAAATGAAAATGCTGTTTGTATTTGGTGGGATTATGAAGATTTTTATATTTACATTTTGTTTATATTTTCTGTATGTTTAGACAATATAAATTTTAATTTGGAAATCAATCAGCTTTTTAGAATAGGTGTATACATGCCTATACCTATATAGCTTCATATATATGGACATACAGATATACGAGTATGTATATTTATAAATGTATATATCTTTTAATTTACCTTTTTCATTTTTTTACAGCATTTACCAGCACCCTATATAGGATTTGTTTATTATTTATAAACTAAGCTACTTTGTGATGGTGGTGCCACTGTTTTATTTAATGCATGTTATCTTTATACACTAGCATTTGCATTTTATTTAAACTAAACATTCTTTCTATGTATTTAATGTTTGAATGTCATTTTAATGGCCTTAGGATTTTTTAAGTTTACATATATTTTAAAACACTTCAACTTTTATTAGATAAAACATGATACTATTTATAATTGTCATCATTTGTGTGTGTAAACAATTTTTAAAGTGTATTATCACCTTCTTTTATATGATTTTTATATGATTCCACTTTATGATATTTTCCTTGAGTTTTGACAGCTGGAGCTCTATAAATACAAGTATGCACTAGAATTTTATGTAAACTTTAAGAATATGTTATACAGTTTAATTATTTGGTAATTATTTAATTACCACATTGAATTAGAGAAACACTTATTTTGGTCTGTATTGTACAAAAAACTCTGTAAGTTCTTGTTTACAGCCCTATATATAAAATAGATATTAGGCAGATAATTTAAAAAAAATAAGTAACTGCAAAGACCAAATACCTTTAATTCTGCAAACTTACACAAACCATAAACATTTTTATTTTTTGAAGTTACTTTAACTGGAACAGACATAACTGATTCAAAACGTTTTATGTCAAACTGCAGTAACAAATCACTCAATTCGAATTTATCAAAAATATTTTTGTGACATTTTCCTGAAATTTTACTCAAACAGCGATTCACTCATAATGTCTCTGACTGCTGTATTATCACAGGTTTCTTCTTCACCTCTCCTAAATCATCAAGTGATGTGCACAATTATTATTAACTCCACTGACTAGAAATCTTTAGGAGGTGATTGATGTGACTATTCTGAAATGAAGAAGCTACTAGCATTCAAAACTACAAAGGTGATTACTGAAGATGATGGACTACTAAATTCTGCAGGAGAGAGAATTTTTCTATTAAGGTATGATAAATGACAGCAACTTCTCTGTTAATTTACTTTTCATTTTGCTTTGACTTCTTTATTTTTTTAACTTAAGTTTTCTAAGCTATCTTCAACTCAGAAGTGGCTTATCAAGTATTTGTTTAAAAAAAAAAAAAAAACTTACATATCTTTCCAGACACCAAAACTACCTATTTAAATAGAACGACAAATGATGTATAGTTTGATTTTTTAATCAAATTTTATTCAGTAATTTCTTTATAAACTCAATGATAGCCTCCGTAAATTTAGCATATTTTTCCTGCAGCCACTGATTCAGCTAGTTCTGTAGCATACACTAGTCCTGAACATTCTAAAATCAGTTCCTTGTGAGTCTTTGTCAGTGTAATATTATCACTACATATAACTATGACAATGGGTTTTATGATTTTGAAGTAGAATTTAATCCAATATTCATGAACTTAGAATAAATTATACAGGCATGTAATCATGTGAACATATAATTTCCCATTTGTTTTTTTGCCATTGTGCAAGAAATCATTCCTTTTCTCAATATATGCTTTAAAAATAAATTACAGCACATTCACAGATACATATTTCTATGCTTGATATATTTATATAAGCATAAAAGTGAATAACTGAATATTACTAACCTAAATGTATAGATCTGCCAACATTTTTAGAACCTGTCTTGTTGATAATAATGAAAGTAGCATATTTTATTGGATGTAGAGTTGTGTGCTCTTTTAAAATATCATTCATTTCACCAATATTTATGTAAATGGATTGTAAAATATTCAGTGAGTGATGCATTTCTGCCCCTTTCCTTTCCAGTTACTGATCAGAAAGTTAGAATGAATTATTATTGCCAGCTTAGTCAAAAATTTGAATAACATAAATATTATTTGCTTTCCTTCCCATGCAATAATTTAGCATTGAACTATGTTAACTATAAACAGTGTTAGCAAATCAGAGGTAAGGAAATTCAAAATTGACTCATATTTTTGCTGGTGTATAAAACACTCTTTGCAAAGTAGTCTACCTATTTTAGGATTTTAATGTCCTCTTCAGTGGCTGTAGATTTGAATGGCTGTAACTTTAAGGACAGCAAAATAACAAAAACCCATATAATGGCTAGCATTTATTAAGCTTATACTAGGCAGCAGGAAATACATTGCAAATTTTACTAAGATTGTATCATTTAATCTTTACAAAATTCTGTAATGTTACTAGTATGTTATCTCTTACACTTATAAGGGAATTTAATTTTTATAGAGATTAAATGGCTTTTCCAAAGTAAGACACTTAGACAATGGAGGGTTTCAAGACATTTTACATTCAGTTTCTCTAACACTATCATGTATGGCTGCATATTTCAGCTGTCTCAATACAGCACATTTTTAAAAGGAAAACAGTTCTATTTATTAGTTCTTGTTTGGAGACATTCAGTGAGTCTATTTTCATTATATTATTTGAACTAAAGAAAACGACTCACCCCAGTGGTCCTAACACATTACTCAGACTTATACTCTGTCCGTTCACTGGCTCTCTTATCCAAAATATTAGGATATGTTTCTAATTTTCCAGCTACCACAGATTATTATATTTAAAACAGGAGTTGATCTTCCATTGCCTGTTTTCCTCCAATCATACACTAGTTAAGCTGGTACATTTAATTTGCATATGTATTTTATTGAGTTTAGGGTGAAAAAAAGAGAAATATTTAGGAACAAAATTAGCTATATACTCTAAATATATTCTACCAGTTTAGTCACAGCCACTAATCCAAGATAATATATAAATATATATAAATATAAGCAGAAACAAAAATAAGCAAACATGCGTATCAAATAGCATTGAAGCATTTACTATGTTACAAATAAAGTACACCATCATGTACCCATGAAGAAGTGAACCACATGTCAATTTATTGTTGCATAATTTCAAGAGAATCAGGAAGTGTAATAATGTTCGGCCGGGCGCGTTGGCTCAAGCCTGTAATCCCGGCACTTTGGGAGGCCGAGGCGGGCGGATCACAAGGTCAGGAGATCGAGACCATCCTGGCTAACATGGTGAAACCCCGTCTCTACTAAAAAATACAAAAAACTAGCCGGGCGAGATGGTGGGCGCCTGTAGTCCCAGCTACTCCGGAGGCTGAGGCAGGAGAATGGCGTGAACCCGGGAGGCGGAGCTTTCAGTGAGCTGAGATCCGGCCACTGCACTCCAGCCCGGGCCACAGAGCGAGACTCCGTCTCAAAAATAATAATAATAATAAAAATAATTAATAATGTTCACAAAACTAAGCACTCTTAAGATTGCTTTGTAATCGTCTTTTTAGTATCATCCTTAATTATATTCACTACTACTTTGTTTAAAAATATTATTTCCTAGAAATAGAATTTTCATCATAAATAAATATAATACACAAACACTACAATAGCTGTATTTACATTCAAGATAATAAAATGTCTATACTTGTGTGCCATCACCACTGGTGGTAACATTGATGTCAATTTTCTAGCGAAAATAATAACACATGTACACACACATATGCATGGTCATGAATGCTGCAAAGGATGAGAAAATAATATCACCATTGCAAACAGCAGCGCAGGTCTCCGGAAAATTACGTCATTAGGGTGTTCAACAATGTGATTGCATAAAATAGATAATAAAATAATATCTATATCTCTTACAGGTCATCAATAGGTCAAAATAAGATAGAGACAAATCTCACCAATAAGAGAAAGGTGCAAGGATAGCAAATAAAGAAACTGAGCAAGATAGTGAGTGCCAAGAAAAAAATAAAAGATTCAAACATATCTGGACACTTGATAGGAATAGGGAGCTGAATCTTTTCAGTAAATGATTCTAAGTCAAATGCCTGGTCTTATGAAAAAAAAAAAAACAATAAAATTTAACTTCTACTTCACTACATTCTTACAAATGAATCCCAATGAAATTGCCTATCTAAAAGTCGAAGATCAAACTATAAAGCTTCTAGAATAAAATATAGAAGAGCAGTTACAAGGCTTTAAATCTGAAACGTTTTTTTCATATACATTTGACCCTTTCTATATGGCTTTTGCATCTGTGGATTTAACTAATCATGCATCAGATATAATCAAAAATTTAAAAGAAATAAGAGTACAACATTAACAAATAATACAAAAGACAAGAATACAGTATAATGATTTACATATGATTTATATTGCATCAGGTATTATAAGTAATCTAGAGGTGATTTAAAGTATATGGAGGATATTTGAAGGTAATATGCAAATACCATGCTATTTTATATTACTGACTTGGGTACTCTTGGATTTTGGTAAACTTAAGAGTTCCTGGAGCCAATACCCTGTAGAGAACAAGAGATGACTGTGTAACACGAAAGGTACTAATCTTAATGAAAAACATTTATAATTCATATAGTATTAAAATTAAATAAATTTGGTCATGCTATGGCCTTTTGTAAAAGTACAAACAAAACAACAGAATAGTAGCAGATATATGCCAGACATAAACCCAAAAACAAAATAATTAATAAAAATTGGCCTAATTTCATTTTTCTTTTAGCAGTATCAAGTTCTACAATTATTACAAATTTAAGAAATATATTTCTTATATTCAATACATAGTTATATAAATGAAAATTTACGCATTTAACTCAACTATGTAAAATGTATTCTATTTTACAGAGGACATAAACCATTTGTTAAGTCAAATTTATGATGTGAATTACTACAAGTTAAATTGTGGGTGTAATTTTGGATTTTCATATAATATGCTACATTGAAAAGCTCATATTTGTTCTGGGGAGTCATTTTTATTTAATTACTGGAATTGCATTCTTTACAGATATTTTTCTAGTTGGAGAAAAATATAATTGATGCATGAAGCTTTGTGTTATTTGCATGAGTTTAGCGTCTTATTGATGTGAAAACAAAATGTTTTTAGAAGTGATTAAATTTCTACATAAATTTATACATATGTATATATAAAGATCTCTTACCCAATTTTATATGAATTTAAATATATAAATGCTAATATACATGCATGTATTATACACATACATGTGTTCATATATAAATTTACCTGTATATTTATAAACTATATATATACATTTATATACATATACATATAAATGCATTATATTTATATCTAAATTATTATATTATATGTAATATGTAAATAATATGTTTATATTTATATTTATACATTTACATGCTTAAATGTATTTATATTTACATATAGATGCATGTATATACATACATGCACATATATTTATAAAAATATAAATATACATGTGAATTTATATGTATGAATTTAAATATTTATATACATATATTATTGTGTAAACTTAATACATGTTAATTAATTTGTACCTGTGAATTTATATGTATGTTAATTTAAATATTGACACCATGTGAATATTAACTTTACATGTATAGATGTTTATATATTTATACATAAATTTAAATTTAAAAATAACAATATATTTAATTTAAATATATATAATTCCTAAGACATCAGATTATTTATTTCCAAGTATCACTAAGAGTTCTACTAATAGTTTATTAAAATATCTGTTTAGAAAATATTTTAAATATGTAGAAAATAAGCATGAGCTTCTTTCAAAAAAATAACTGAATTGTAGAGAATAGTCAGTCTAACATTTTTTGATCCATTTGTCTTTAAAGTCTGGAAAACTTCATGAAAGTGACATCTAACACAAAATCTCAACATATTAAAAAGCAATTCAAAGTTCAAAAAGTGCTGTTCTAGCTGAAAAACTGTGGAAGGTGAAGCCTAAAGTAAATTTGTCTATTCTGTAATTTCCCAGTGCCTCTCAGGGCCCTTAGAATACCTCCAAGAAACCAATATGAACGGTCAGAGATAGCTTTAGAATTAAATACCAAATTTGTTCAGTCTTTCAAATTATTTAATTAAAATCCATTAAGTCAAAAAGTTGAAGTTTTTCATTCAGTATCATGCATGTGGCCAGTGGTACAATGAGGAAATAATTTTTACCACCTTTAGAAAATACTTATTTGAAATTCCCAGATGCACCCTTTCTGCTTGATACTATATCGCAGTGTTCTAGAATTTTATTTAGAGTATAAAGAAGTATGCTTACTTGTTAAGATTCATTTTTCTGCTCATTTTTATTTTTGCTCAGTTTATTTAATTATTAGAGTGTTCCTTTGGTTTAGAAATGATTTAAAGTGTTTTCAAAAGTTTCTCAGTAGTTCTTTAAGCTTCTTTGCAAAACATTTTATGGTTTTAACAAAATAAAAACAAAAATCTGATAAGCAGGGTGTCCAGAGAGAAATATCATTTTTTAATTTTAAATTATTGTGAGTACAGAATAGGTATATATATTTATGGGATACATGTGATATTTTGATACCAATATATAATGTATAACAATAAAATTAGGGTAATTAAGATAGCTAACACCTCAAGAATTTATCATTTCCTTGTGTTAGTGCCAATTCTACTCTTACAGTTACTTTAAAGTATACAATAAATTATTATTGGTTATAGTTATCAACTACGATTTTCATTCTATCTAATCAGATCTTTTAAATGGGCAAATGATCTAAATAGAAATTTTTAAAAAGAAGATATGTAGATGGACAGACAATAGCACTCTGAAAAGAAAATGTTGAACATTACTAATCATCAAAGAACATCATCAAAGAAATACAAATCAAAGTGACAAGGAGATGTCATCTTGCCCTGTTAAAATGGTCATACAGTCACTAAGGAGAATATTATGGAGGTTCCTCAAAAAACTAAAAATAGAACTACCATATAATCTAGCAATCTCACTGCTAGGTATATATCCTAAATAAAGAAATCAGTATGTCAAAGAGCTATCTGCACTATTCATAACAGTGCAGCTCTCTTATTGCAGCACTATTCATAATGACTAAGATTTGGAACCCACCTAAGTGCTCATCGCTGGATGGAAGGATGAAGAAAATATGGTACATTATACAATGAAGTATTATTCAACTGTAAAATTAATGAAATCCTGTCATTTGCAACAATATGAAAGAAACAGTAGGAAATTATATTAAGTGAAATATAAGTCAAGCACACACACACAAAAAAAACACTTTCATGTTCTCACTCATCTGTGGGAGCTAAAAGTGAAAAAAAAAATGAACTCATGGAGATTCTATTAGGTGATTCTTGCATTGTTATAAAGAAATATCTGTGACTGGTAATTAATAAGAAAAAAATTTATTTGACTCGCATTTCTGCAGGTTCTACGGGAAGCACAGTGGCAGCCTCTGCTTATGGAAAGATCTCAGGAAGTTTTGATTTATGGTGGGAGGTGAAGGAGGAGCAAGCACTTCACCTGACAAAAGCAGGAAGAAGAGAGAGTGGGTCGGGAGAGATGCCATATACTTAAACAATCAGATCTCTTGAGAACTCGCTAACTATCATGAAGACAGTACCAAGCGGTAAGTGATCGGCTCCCATGACCCAAACACCTCCCGCCAGGACCAACCTCCAACACTGGAGATTGCAATTAAACATGATATTTGAATGAAGACAAATATCCAAACTATATCAGAGATACTACAGTGTTAGAATCATGGTTACCAGTGGTTGGGAAAGGTAGCAAGGGAGGAGATAGAGTGGTGATGGTTAATGAGAGTAGTATTATTTACATAAATAAAGACTAAATTGTATTTTCTAACTTAAATTTTTTTTAAATTCTCACTCTTCCTCCCTTCTAGTTGTTCTGATTGAATACAAACAGTTGTAAGTTGCCTTTCACTCAGCACCACACTTAAAAAGTGAACTAAATAATAACAAAACATGACTTAACAAAATTAGTGGGATGCAGTAAAACCAGTACTTACAAGGAAATATATAGCATTGAATCTAAAATCAATTACCTGCGCTTCTACTTTAGGAAATTAGAAAAAGAATAGCAAGTTAAACTCAAAGTAAGTAGAAGAGAACAAATGATAAGAATTAAAGCAGAAATCAACTAAATTGAAAACAGAAAATCATACAGAAAACCAAGAAAACCAAAAGCTGGTTCTTAGGAAAGATCCATAAAATCACTGAGCCTGTAGTCAGGTTCACTATGAAGAAAAGAGAGAAAAACAAATTCCTAATATCAAAAATGAAAAGGGGCCATTTTGAATTATATGGTCATTAAAATGATGTTACATGGGAGAAATTATTTTCCAATAATGCATCTGATAAAGAATTCAATAACTCAACAAGAAATAAAACAAATAACCTTATTAAAAAGGCAAAGAATATGAACAGACATGTCTCAAAAGAAGACACAGAGCAGTCAACAAACATGAAAAAATGCCCAACATCACTAATCATCAGAGAAATGCAAATTAAAACCACAATGAGAAATCATCTTACACTACTTAGAATAGCCGTTATTAAGAAGTCAAGAAACAACAGATATTCGTGAAAAACCAAAGAAAATGAAATACTTATACATATTTGTGGGAATGTAAATTAGTATAACCTCTATGAAAAACTGTATGGATATTTCTCAAATAAGTAAAATAGAACTACCATTTGATTCAGCAATTCCACTACTGGGTTTCTACACTCAGGAAAATAAACCATTATATCAAAAGACATCTGCACTTATATATTTATCTCATCACTATTCGCAATAGCAAAAATCATGGAATCAACCTGTCTATCAACAGATGATTGGACAAGAAATGTGATACACACACACACACACACACACAATAATACTGTTTACCCATAACAAAATATAACATTAGGTCTTTTGCAGCAACATGGATGGCACTGGATATCATTATCCTAAGTGAAAGGCCTCAGAAGCAGAAAATCAATAACTTCTCTTTCTCACCTGAAAGTAAGAGCTAAACGGTAGGTACACATGGACATACAGTATGGACTAATAGACACTGGAGACTCTAAAGTGTGGAAGGGTGGAAGGGAAGGAAGAAATGAAATACTAGCTAATGGATTTCTATTATACTAATGGATTTCTATTTCTGTATACTCTTTGAGTAATGGCTATATTAAAAGCCCAGACTTCACCACTATGCAGTATATTCATCTAACCCAACTGAATTTGTACCTCTAAATCTATAAAAATACAAAGTTACAAAGAAATACTATGAACAATTACATATCCACAAAGATAAACTATTTGAAACAGACCAAATTTTGTTGTTGTTGTTGTTTGTTTGTTTGTTTGTTGTTGTTTAGATAGAGTTTCACTCTTGTCACCCAGGCTGGAGTGCAATGGCAGTATCTTGGCTCACTGAAATCTCTGCCTCCAGGATTCAAGAGATTCGCTTATTTCAGTTTCCCAAGTAGCTGGGGTTACAGGCGCTCCCCACCACGCCCAGCTAATTTTTGCAATTTTGGTAGAGACGGGATTTCACCATGTTGGCCAGGATGTTCTCAATCTCTTGACCTCGCTATCCTCCCGTCTCGGCCTCCCAAAGTGCTGGGATTACAGGCATGAGCAACCATGCCTGGCCAAAAAAGAACAATTTCTTAAAAGGCACACTCTGTCAAAACACATAAAAATAAGTAGATAATCCAAATAGGCCTCTATTAAAGAAATTAAATGAATATTTAATAACCTTCTGAAAAAGGAAACTTCAGAACCAGATGAGTTCACCAGTGATTTCTATCAAACATTTAAGAAAGAAACAATACCAATTCTCTTCAATCTCTGTCAGAAGAGAAAAGTGTGAGGAATGCTTTCCAATTCATTCAGTGAAGGCAGCATTTACCAAATCCAGAAAAGCCATTAAAAGAAAAAAAAAAAAAAAACTATTGACTAATATCTCTCATGAACATAGATGAAAAAGTCTTAAAGAAAAGTTAGTGGACATAACAACTTACTTGTAAAACTTGTAAAGAGTGTCGTGTTGTCCCCTGTTAAAATCATATATAAGATGATCTCAACTATATAAAGTAAAAATCTGCAGAGTCCTAAAAATCCATTCTGTTTTTAAAAAGGAAATATTAGCAAATGAAACACAAAAATATATAAAAAGATCTATCCACCACAACCAGGTGGGATTTATCTCAAGTATGCATGGTTGGTTCCACATTCAAAAATCAGTTAATGTAATCCATCAAATCAGTAGGCAAAATAAGAAAAATCACATGATCATATTAATAGATGGAAAAAAATAATCATTTGACAAAATCCAATTCCCATTTATGTAAAAACTCTCAAAAATAGAAATACAAGGAAACATCCTCAAGTTGATTAAAAAAATAAAAACTATAAGAAACCTATAGCTAACCTTATATTTAATAGTGAGAAACTTGAATCTTTCTTGCTAAGATCAAGAATAAGTCAAGGATATCCTCTTTCACCACTGATTTTCAACATCATGCTGAAGTCTTCGTAATGCAATAAGGTAAAAATAAATAAAATATATACAGTTTGGGATAAAAGAATAAAGTTGGCCGGGCGCGGTGGCTCAAGCCTGTAATCCCAGCACTTTGGGAGGCCGAGACGGGCGGATCACGAGGTCAGGAGATCGAGACCATCCTGGCTAACACGGTGAAACCCCGTCTCTACTAAAAATACAAAAAACTAGCCGGGCGAGGTGGCGGGCGCCTGTAGTCCCAGCCACTCGGGAGGCTGAGGCAGGAGAATGGCGTAAACCCGGGAGGCGGAGCTTGCAGTGAGCTGAGATTCGGCCTCTGCACTCCAGCCCGGGCAACAGAGCAAGACTCCGTCTGAAAAAAAAAAAAAAAAAAAGAATAAAGTTGCTTTTGTTCACATATGACATTATCATCTATTAGCATTCCCCAAAATAAAAATACTTAAGCAAACATGTTACAAAATATGTATAAGATACAATAAAGAAAAATTCCAAAACTCTCACAGAAGTTATCAAAAAACTAAATAAATGGAAATATATTCTATGTTCATGGAAAGCAAGACTCAATATTATCAACATGTCAGTGCTTCCAAGCTTGATCTATAGATTCATTGCAATACCAATCACAATCCCAGAAAGTTATTTTGCAGTTAAGAACAACTAATTCTAAAGTTTATACAGAGATGCAAAAGATCCAGAATAGACAACACAATATTGAAGGAGAAGAATGAAGCTGAAGGACTGGCACTACTCAACTTCAAGATGTATTTAAAGCTACAGCAATGAAGTTAGTGTGGTATTCATTAAAAAAAAAGGCAAATGAACTGATGGAATGAACTATAGGAAATAGATTCACATACATATAGTCCAATGATTTTGACTAATAAACAAAAGCAATGCAATGGAGAAAAGATAGTTTTTCAAAAAATGATGTTGTAAAAACTGGACATTCACATGAAACAAAAGGAACCTAGACCTTATACCCTTCATGAACCTTAACTGAAAGTGTATCATAGACCTTTTATGTAAAATATATGACCTTTTATGTAAAATATAAAAGTATAAAATTCTTCCATGATAACATAGGGTAAAATCTATGTGCTCTTGGGTTGGGTGAGGACTTTTTAAATGCAATCACAAAGGTGAAATCTATGAATGAAATAATTGATAAAGTAAACTTGATTAAAATTAGAAATTTCTGCTTTGTAAAATACATTGTCAAGATAATGAAAATATAATCCACTGACTT
Source organism: Colobus angolensis palliatus (assembly GCF_000951035.1). Taxonomy (NCBI): domain Eukaryota; kingdom Metazoa; phylum Chordata; class Mammalia; order Primates; family Cercopithecidae; genus Colobus; species Colobus angolensis. Next base: position 3,121,176 of record NW_012113919.1, read on the forward strand.
GGAGGGAATATTTGACACAAAATTACTTATCTTTTAAAGGACTAACACCCAAAATGTACAAAGAATCTTAAAACTCTACAATGAGAACACAATAAGATTTTTTAAATGGGCCAAAGGCATATCAGATACCTCACCTAAGAAGATACTCAGATGGTAAATAAGCATATAAAAAGATGCTCACAATCATAGATCATCAGGAAAATGCAAAGTAAAACAATGAGACAACTCTAATCGCTGCAATCCAGAACACTGACAATACCTAATGTTCACAAGGATGTAGAACAACAAAACTCTCAAAAACTTGTGGAGAATGTAAAATGATAGAAGACTGGTATTTATTTACAAAATGAAACAGCCTCTTACCATATAACTTAGCAATCATTCTTCCTGGCATTTACGCAAATGAGTTGAAAACTTATTCCCACACAAAAACCTACACATGAATGTTTATAGCAACTTTATTAATAATTTCTAAAACTCCGAAGCATTGAGATGTCTTTCAGTAAAAGGTAGTGCATCCAAACAATAGCATATTGTATAGCACTAAAAAGAAATTAAACATCAAACCATAGAAAGAGATAAAGAAAAAAGAAGCATACTAGTGAGTGAAAGAAGCCAATTTAAAATTGGCTTTAAAATCACACACAGTGTGTGATTCAATTCTATGACATCCTTTAACAGGCAAAACTAAGGAGACAGAAATAAATTAGTGGTTCCCAGGGGTGATACGGAAGGATAGATGACTAAGTGGAGCACAGAAGATTCTTAGGAGAGTGAAACCACTCTGTATGATACTATAATGGTGGATACATGTCATTATGCATCTGTGCAAAGACATAGCACATACAGCACCAAAAGTGAATCCTAACGTAAATGGTGAACTTTGAGTAATAATGATGTGTTAGTTAGATTCATTAGTTGTAACAAAGGTACACTCTGGTAGGGGAAGCTGATAATGCTAAAGACCATGCATGTGTGGGCAAGGATATGAGCAATCTCTGTACCTTCTTAATTTTGCTGTGAACTTAAAACTGCACTTAAGAAAGAAAGGAACCACATCCTGTAATTCTTTCTTTATTCTGTCATGTTTTTGATAATAATATTGCCAGTGGTCTTTACTGCTAAGTGGGAAATTTAACCCAAAATATTTTCTAACATGTAATCTATTTTAAAAGATTCCTAAGTAATTTATATTGTATCATATATATTTATAATATAAACAAACATAAAATTATAGTTTCATTTATGATTTTATTGCTTGAAATATTTAAAATATTAGCATATTATAAATCAAATGTCAGTAATACACAAATTATTATACTTGCTTTGATATTTGACAGTTTTTTTGAAAGCCAACATGAGAAAAATAATCTTCACTTCAGTCTAGACTCAAAAATTAGATGAATATCCATAAACAAATGTTTGGTTTCAAATAACAATGTCCATTTATTTTATTTATGTATCCCGAGGCTCTCCAACACATAAATCTTTTATAAGGATCTGTAAATATGTGAGCTGTAATTTTCTAACTCTCAAGGTACTTATATTAGGGGTAGAATGATTCTGTGACTGGACAATTTACAAAGAATAATTGTATATTGAGTAGTAGCTAAGGATGTCTTTAATGGGTGAAGATCTGAATTTGTTACTCAATATTTTTGCAACTCTATAAAACTGCAATTATGCCAAACAAATGGATACATTTAATTACATTCATATAATATATATTTGGCTAAAATATGGGAAAGAAATGATGTGTCTAAAATAAGAATAAAATATTTTTAAATTATGTAGACTGTCATTCATTACTTAATTACAGGATACATTCTAAGAAATGTGCCATGAGGCAAGTTTATCATTATGTAAACATTGTAGCAAGTATTTACACAAATCTAGATGACATAGCCTACTGCCCACCAATGGTATATGGGATAGCCTATTGCTCCTAGGCTACAAATTGTACAGCACGTTACTTACTAACAACTTTGGCAATTTTAACACAATAGTCAGTAGTTGTGTAACTAAGCATATTCAGACATAGAAAAAGTACAATCAAAATACTATGTAAAAGATAAAATGTGGTACACCTGTTTGGGACACTTACAATAAATGGAGCTTGCAGGATTGGAAGTTGCTCTAGGTGAGTCAATGAATGAGAGAAGCAAGTGAATGAAAAGGTCTGGGACATTATTGTACACTACTGCAGACTTGCAAAACACTGTACACAGGCTACACTAAATGCATGCATTACTCTTTTTTAATTTAAACTGCATTGCATTTTAATTTCCAGGATACATGTGCAGAACATGCAGGTTTTTCACATAGGTGTACATGTGCCATGATGGTTTGCTGCACCTATAAACCCATCACTTAGGTATTAAGTCCTGCATGCATTAGCTATTTATCCTGATGCTCTGCCTCACCATGACCCCTCCAACAGGCCTTGGGGTATGCTGTTCCCCTTCCTGTATGAATGTGTTCTCATTTTTCAGCTTCCAACTTTGAGTGAGAACATGTGGTGTTTGGGTTTCTATTCCTGTGTTAGTTTGCTGAGGATGATGGCTTCTAGCTTCATCCATGTTCCTAAAAACGACATAATCTTACTCCTTTTTATGGCTGCATAGTGTTCTATGGTGTATATGTACCACATTTTCTTTATCCAGTCTATCATTGATAAGCACTTGGGTTCATTCTATGTCTTTGCTATTGTGAATAGTGTTGCAATGAACACACGTGTGTGTGTATCCTTATAATAGAATGATTAATATTCCTTTGGAGTAGATACCCAGTAATAGGATTACTGGGTCAAATGGTATTTCAGGTTTTAAATTTTTGAGGAATCACCACATTGTCTACCACAATGGTTGAACTAATTTACATTCCCACCAAGAGTGTAAAAGCATTCCTATTTCTCAACAGTCTCATCAGCATCTGCTGTTTCTTGACTTTTTAAAAATCACCATTCTGACTGGCATGAGATGGTGTCTCATTGTGGTTTTGATTTGCATTTTACTAACAATCAGTGTTGCTTAGCTTTTCTTAATATGTTTACTGGCTGAATAAATGTCTTCTTTTGAGAGGTGTCTGTTCATGTCTTTTGCCTACTTTTCAATAGGGTTTTTTTTTTTTTTTTTGTAAATTTGTTTAAGTTCCTTGTAAATTCTGGATATTAGACATTTGTAGGATGGGTAGATTGCAAACTTTTTCTCCCATTATGTAGGTTACCTGTTCGCTCTGATGATACTTTCTTTTTTTAAACAGAAGCTCTGTAGTTTAATTAAATCTCATTTGTCAATTTTTGCCTTTGTTGCAATTGTTTTTGGTGATTTCATCATAAAATTTTTGCCTATCCCTATGTCCTGAATGGTATTGCCTAGATTTTCTTCCGGGGTTTATATGGCTTTGGGTTTTTACATGTAAGTATTTAATCGCTCTTGAGTTAATTTTTGTATAAGGTGGAAGGAGGGGGCCCAGTTTCAGTTTCTGCATATGGCTAGCCAGTTTCCCCATTACCATTTATTAAATAGGGAATTATTTCCCTATTGCTTATTTTTTTCAGATTTGTAAAAAATCAGATAGTTGTAGATGTGTAGTGTTGTTTCTGATACCTCTATTCTGTTACACTGATCTATTTGTCTATTTTTTGTACCAGAACCATACTGCTTTGGTTACAGTAGCCTTGTAGTATAGTTTGAAGTCAGGTAGCAAGGTGCCTTCAGCTTTGTTCTTTTTTCTTAGGATTGCCTTGACTGCACAAGCTCTTTTATGTTTCATATAAATTTTAAAGTAGTTTCTTCTAATTCTCTGAAGAATGCCAATGGTGTTTTGGTGGGAATAGCATTGAATCTGTAAAATACTTTTGGCTGTGTGACCATTTTTACGATATTGAGTCACCCTATTCACGAGGATGGAATGTGTTACCATTCATTTGTGTCTACTCTTATTTTCTTGAGCAGTGGTTTGTAGTTCTCCTTGAAGAGGTTGTTCACTTCCCTTGTTAGCTGTATTCCTGGGTATTTTGTTCTTTAAAAATTTTGAATGGGAGTTCATTTATGATTTGGTCTCTGCTTGTCTATTGTTAATGTATAGGAATGCTTGTGATTTTTGCACATTGATTTTGTATACTGAGACTTTACTGAAGTTGATTATCAGCTTAAGGAGCTTTGAGGCTGAGACGATGGGCTTTTCTAGATATAAAATCATGTCATCTGCAAACAGAGACAATTTACTTCCTCTCTTCCCATTTGAATATGCTTTATTTCTTTCTCTTGTCACATTGCCCTGGACAGAACTTCCAATACTATGTTGAATAGAAGTAGTGATAGAGGGCATACTTGTCTTGTGCCAGTTTTCAAAGGGAATGCTTCCAGTGTATGCCCATTCAGTATGATGTTGGCTGTGGGTTTGTCATAAATGATTATTATTTTGAGATATGTTCCATCAATACCTAGTTTATTGAAAGTTTTTAACATGAAGGGATGTTGAATTTTAACAAAGGTCTTTTCTGCATCTATTGAGATGATCATGTGGGTTTTGTCATTAGTTCCGTTTGTGTGATGAAGTACATTTATTGATTGCATATGTTGAATCAGTCTTGCATCCCAGGGATGAAGCCAACTTTTTCATAAGGGATGTGCTTCTGGATTCAGTTTGCCAGGATTTTATTGAGGATTTTCACATTGATGTTCATTAAGGAAATTGGCCTGATGTTTTTTCTTTTGTTGTTGTTGTTGTATCTCTGCAAAGTTTTAGTATCAGAATAATGCTGGCCCCACAAAATAAATTAGGGAGAAGTCCTTCCTTTTTAATTGTTTGGAATAGTTTCAGAAGAATGATGCCAGCTCCTCTTTGTACCTCTGGAAACATGTGGCTGTGAATCCGTCTGGTCGTGTTTTTTTTTTTTTTTTTTTTTTTTGTAGGCTATTTATTACTGCCTCGATTTTAGAATTTATTATTGGACTATTCAAATATTCAAATATTTTCTAGTTTAGTCTTGGGAGGGTGTACGTGTTCAGGAATTTATCTATTTTCTAGTTTACTCACATAGAGGTGTTTCTAGATTTTCTAGTTTACTTGTATATAGGTGTTTATAGTATTCTCTGATGGTTACTTGTATTTCTTTGAGGTAAGTGGTGATATCCCCTTTATCATTTTTATTGTGTCTATTTGATTCTTCTCTCTTTTCATCCTTATTAGTCTAGCTAGTGGTCTACCTATTTTATTAATTTTTTTCAAAAAAACAGCTCCTGGATTTCTGAAGGATTTTTTGTGTCTCTATCTCCTTCAGTTCCATGATTTTAATTATTTCTTGTCTTCTGCTAGCTTTTGGATTTGTTTGCTCTTGTATCTGTGGTTCTTTTAGTTGTGATGTTACAGTATTGATCTGGGATCTTTCTAACTATCTAATGTGATCATTTAGAGCTATAACTCTCCCTCTTAACATGGCTTTAGCTGTGTCCCAGAGATTCTGGTACATTGTCTCTTTGTTCTCATTGGTTTCAAATAACTTCTTGATTTCTGCTTTAATTTCTTTATGTACCCAGGAGTCATTCAGTAGCAGGTTAGTCAATTTCCACATACTTGTGAGGTTTTCAGTGATTTTCTTAATTTTGAGTTCTAATTTGATTACACCATGGTCTGAGAGAATGTTTATTATAATTTCTGTTGTTTTGCATTTGCAGAGGAGTGTTTTACTTCCAATTATGTGATCAACTTTACGGTAATTGAGAAGAATGTATATTCTGTTGTTTTGGGATGGAGAGTTCTGTAGATGCCTATTAGTTACACTTGATCCAGAGCTGAATTCAAGTCCTGGATATCCTCATTAATTTTCTATCTCAACGATCTGTCACAAGTGGGTTTCTGATCTGTGGATTGTACAGATCCGTGGAAAAAGCACAGATTCCCAGGCTTGGTAGCATGTTCACTCACTGCCTCTCTTGGCTGGGGGTGGGGACTCCCCTTACCCCATGAGGTTCTCAGGTAGGCTGAAACACCATCCTGCTTTTCCTTGCTCTCCATGGGTCACACAAACCACCTGATGATAGAAACTGTGTACCTTGGTTTCAGGTGTAGGATTTGCATGCTGTTTGACTGCCACTGCTTCTAGTCAGTCAGCCATCTTGGCTGTATTTCTTATTCTGTAATAATAAATTAACCTAGACTTACTATAGCTTATTTTCTTTATAAACTTTTTAATTTTTTTATCTCTCTGACTCTTTTGTAATAATACTTAGCTTAAAACACAAACACATTGTAAAGCTGTACAAAATTATCATCTTTCTTTTTAACCTTGTTTTATAAGTTTTTTTCTTTTTCCTTTTAAATATTTTTGTTAAAAACTAAGACACAAACACAAAATTAACCTATACCTACATAGGATCAGGATCATCAATATCATTGTCTTTCACCTCCACATCTTGCTCCACTGAAACATCTTCAGGGATCTTCAACACACTGGGAGCAGTCATTTCTTATGGTAACAATATTTTCTTTTGGAACACCTCCTGAAATACCTGCCTGAGGCTGTTTTATAGTAAACTTCTTTTACAAGTAGAAGTACATTCTGTAAGAATAATTAAAAATGTAGTCATTAATAGGCAATGGGAATTTTGCAGCTACACCATAATCTTGCGGATACACCATCATATACGTGGTCTCTTGTTGACTGAAAGCTCATTTTGCAGCACATAACTGTACAGAGATAGGCAGACAGATAGATAGATAAATATTTATAAAGTTGATATCATGGATCTCTGGAAAAAGTAGAATGTATTGATTGAGTCTGAAAAAGCACACAAATATTGATTCATATGGAATAAAATAACTAAAATATTCTTTATTGACCATTTGTTCACTATGCAACTTTAATAAGTGTTGTAAAATTATAGACACCAAATTACTTTATTACTTTACTGTAAAATATATTACATGGCAGCAATGAGAAACAGAAGATGAAACTGATTAAAATAAAGACTATTATCAGATTACTGTTAAAGTTTGTGACAAACAGTCTTACTGGAACATTTGATTTTTAAGTTCAGCACAGAAATATTTTTAATATATACATCATTATTCTATCTTCTTTGTTTTCATCTTCATATATGTTTTGATTAACTTTCATTATTCTTATTTATTTTGTGTAGAAAATATTTTTGAACACCTTTTTGTGCTATCTACTCTTCTAGACACTGAGAATACAGTAGTAAACAAATTAAGAAAAAAGTATGCTCTCAATAGCTAGATTTTTGAAAACATGAACAAATCTATGATTAGATATGGGTGAGACAGTTTGCTATTCTATATATATAAATATATTCACTCATTTAATACTCCCCAAATATTTATGAGGTAGGTATGCTATTATCTCCATTTCAAACTGAGGAAACCAAGACATTGAATAAACTGTTAAATACATCAAAACAAAATGTACTGTACATGGGTTCACACTTAGGAATTACAACTCCAGGACTCCTGCTCATAACAATGTATTATTAACAAAGATAGATATATATTTAAATTCCTTTTTTGTTTCTAATAACAAAATATTTAAAACTGGGTAATTTTAGGTAAATTAATTCATTTCTTTTAGCTTTGGAAATTGAGAAGTACAACTTTGAAGGACCACATCTCGTGAGGGCCTTCTTGCTAATGGTGATACTCTGAAGAGCGCCCGGGTGGCTCAAGGCATCACACTGGCAGTCATGATAAATCAGGTCTTTCGTTTCTCATAAAAGAACCAATCTCTTTCTCATAATAACTCATTAGTCCTTTAACCCTTTCATCCATTAAGCCTTGAATAGATTAATATATTCATAAGGACATCATCTTTCCTTATTCAATAATCTCTTAAAGGCTTCATATCTAATTAAAGTTCAACATGATCTTTGGAGGAGTCCAACGTTAAAACATAGCATTTAAACATAGTGTGATTGATACAGTTAGGTTAGATGACAGATAGATGACAGATAAATAGATAGATAGAATAGATATAGAGAGTAGAGAAATAGATGAGAGGTACATAGATAGAATAGAATTTCCTTTCATTAGCATATTTACCAACAAATTATCCTTTATAAAGAATTAATTCACTCAGGAATATGAACAAAATTTTTTCTTTTTAAACAATTAAGTAAAAAATAGAATTATTAACTCATAAGAGAATTAAAAGAGATAAAAATAAATGGATCTATTCATGATAAACAGTGTCTGATGCATACCTCGTTTTATTGTGGTTTGCCTTCTGTGTTTTGGAGATACAGCATATTTTTACAAGCTCTATGTTTGTGATAACCTTATGTTGTGGATGTCTATTAATGCCATTTTTCCAACAACATGTATTGTCTTCATGTCTCTGTCACATTTTGATAATAAACTTTTTCATTATAATTGTATCTGTTATGGTGATCTGTGAAACTAAGGATTATGCTATATCTACTCAGACTGGTCTCTATAAATGGCATAACAAAGCCTTGATGAGAGTACCTCTGCCTGCAGCATAGTTTCCTGACTATTTTAAGCCCACTGTTGAGATATACTGTTAAAAAGAACAATAACACATCTCCCATAATATTTCTGTTCACTGACGATTCACCTGGTCACCCAAGGGCTTTGATGGAAATGGACAGGAGATCAATGTTTTTATGCCTGCTAACACTGAATTTATTCTTCAGCCTATTCATGAAAGAGTCACTTTTTTTGTTTTTCTTTAAATTTTTTAATTAAACTATTTTTTGAATTTTAAAATTTTAACTTGTATTTTAGATTTTGGGGATACATGTGCAGATTTGTAACTTGGGTATATTACATGACATAGGTTTGGAGTATGATTGATCCCATCACCCAGGTGGTGAGCATAATATCCAATAGTTAATTTTTCAGCCATTACCTACTTCCCTCCTTCCCTTTTGTAGTAGTCTCCAGTGTCTATTCTTTTCATCTCTATGTCCATGTGTACACAATACTTAGCACCTAGTTCTAAATTAGAGCATGTGTTATTTGGTTTTCTGTTGCTGCATTAATTTGCTTAGGATCATGTCCTCTAACTGCCTCCAGGTTGCTGAAAAGGACATAATTTTATTTTTTATGGCTATATAGTTTTTCATGGTTGTATATGCAACACTTTTTTATATCCAGTACACCACTGATGGGCACCTAGATTGATTCCATGTCTTTGGTACTTTGAATAGTGCTGTGATGAACATAAAAGTGTATGTATTGTTTTGGTAAAATAATTTATTTTCTATTGGATACACACCCAATAATGGCATTGCTGAGCATACATCAAATAAATTTCTGCTTTAAGTACTTTGAGAAATTTGCAAACCACGTTCCAAAGTGACTGAACTTTACATTCCCACAAACTGCGTACAAGCGTTTCCTTTTTTTTCAGCCTCACCAGTATCTGTTGTTTTTGAGTTTTTAATAATAACCATTGTGTCTGATGTGAGAAGGCATCTCATTGTGGTTTGATTCACATTTATTTGATAATTTGTGATGTGAAGCATATTTTCATGTTTGTTGGCCACTTGTATGTTTTCTTTTGAGAAATGTCTGTTCCTATCCTTTGCTCACTTTTTAATGAGATGGGGTTTTTTGTTGTTAAATTATTTAAGTTTCTTAAAGATTCTGGATATTAGACTTTGTCAGATGCCTAGCTTGTGAATATTTTCTGTTATTCTGTAGGTTGCCTTTCTCCATTGATAGTTTTTTTTTTTTCCCCTGTGCAGAAGCTCTTAAGTTTATTCAGTTTTCACTTGTCAATTTTTGTTTTTTATGACAAATGCTTTTGAGGACTTAGTCATAAATTATTTTCCAAAGATGATGTGTAGAATAGTGTTTCCTAGGTTTTCTTCTAGGATTTTTATAGATTAAGGTTTTTCATTTAAGTATTGAATCCACCTTGAATTAATATTTCTATGTGTTGAAAGAAACAAGTTTAGTTTTATTCTTCCATATATGACCTTCTAGCTATCACAGAATCATTTATTGAATAAGGAGTTCTTTGCCTATTGCTTTTGTCAGCTTTGTTGAAATTCAGATGGCTATGGGTGTGCAGCTTTATTTCTGGATTCTCTGATCTGTTCCATGGATCCATTTCTGCACCAATACCAGGCTGTTTTGGTTACTGTAATCTTATGGTATGGTTTGAAGTCGAGTAGTGTGGTGCCCACAACTTTGTTCTTTTTGCTTAGGAGTGTTTTAGCCATTTGGCTCTCTTTTGGGTTCCATATTAATTTTAGATTTTTTTTCTAATTATAATGGTAGTTTGATAGGAATAGCATTGAACCTGTAGATTGCTTTGGGCAATATGTACATTTTAATTATATTGATTCTTTAATCCGTGAGCATGGAATATTTTTCCATTTGTTTGTGTCATCTATGATTTCTTTTAGAGTGTTTTGTAGTTCTCCTTCTGGAGACCTTTTATCTCCTTGCTTAAATGTATTCCTAAGTATTTTATCTTTTGTGGCTATAGTAAAAAGGATTGCATTATTGATTTGGGTTTCAGCTTAAACATTATTGTTCTGTAGAGATGCTACTGATTTTTGTACATTGATTTTGTATTTTGAAACATTACTGAAGTTATCAGTTCCCGTAGGTTTTTCACAGAGTCTTTTGGATTCCCTGGGTACAGAATTATATCATCAGTGAAGAGAGACAGTTTTTCCTTTGTTTTCCAACTTAGATGTCTTTTCTTTTGTCTGATTGACCTGACTAAGACTTCTAGTGCTATGTTGAATAGCAGTGGTGAGAAAAGTAATCCTAGTCTTGTTCCACTTCTCAAGGGAAAGGCTTTCAGCTTTTATCCATTCAGTATGATGTTGCCTGTGTGTTTGGATCTTATTATTTTGAGATATGTTCCCTTGATGCCTAGTTTGCTGAGGATTTTTATCATAAAGGAATGCTGGGTTTTATGAAAAGCTTTTTTTATATCAGTTGAGATAATTTTTTTATTTTAATTATAGTTATGTAGTTAATCACATTTATTGATACCTTGTATCATAGGTATGAAGTCTACTTGGTCATGATGAATTAACTTTTTAATATGCTGCAAGACTTTGCTAGTATTTTGTTGAGGATTTTTGTTTATGTTAATCAGAGATATTGGCTTATTGTGGTATTTTTTCATTGCATATTTGAATGTTTTGGTATCAGAATGAGGTTGCATTCATTGAATGAGTTAGTGAGAAGTCTTTCCTTCTCAATATTTTGAAATGGTTTCAGTAGACTTGGTACCAGCTCTTCTTTGTATGTCTGTAGAATTCAGTTCTTAATCCATGTGGTCTGTATATATTTGTAGTTTTTATTTTTCTTATTACTGATTCAATTATGGAACTCAATATTGTTCTGTTCAGGGTTTTAATTTTTTCCTGATTTGATCTTGACAGGTTATGTGTTTCCAAGAATTTCCTCTAGATTTTCTAGTTTGTATACATAGAGATGTTTATTATGAGCTCTGTGGATCTTTTGTATTTCTGTGGAATCAGTTGTAATGTTGTCTTTGTTGTCTCTGATTGTGCTTATTTGAATTTCTCTCTCTGTCTTTTTTGCTAACCTAGCTAGCAGTCTATTATTGATCTTGTTGATTTTTTAAATAACAAACTTTTGGTTTTGTTGATTTATTGAATTTTAAGTTCTCTTTTTTTTTTTGTCTGTTGTTCTCTGATTTCAGTTATTTATTTTCATCTGCTAGCCTTGGAGTTAGTTTGTTCTTATTTTTCCAGTTCCTCTAGCTATGATGTTAGATAATTAATTTAAGATCTTTCTTTTTTTTTTTTTTTTTTCAGACAGGCTTTGAACACTATAAATTTTCCTCTTAACACTACTCTTTCTGCCTCCCAGAGATTTGGGTATATTGTGTCTCTGCTTTTTTTATTTCAAAGAATTTTTTATTTCCGCCTTAATTTTATTGCTTACCCAAAAGTTATTCAGAACCATGCTGTTTATTTTCCATGAAATTGTGTGGTCTTGAGAGATCTTCTTAGTATTGATTTCTGTTTTCATGTCACTGTGGTCTGAGAGTATGGTTGGTGTAATTTTGATTGTTTTTAGAAGTTATTGAGTCTTGCTCTATGGCTGAGCATGTGATTTAGCTCAGAATATGTTCCATGTGCAGATGAGAAGAATTAATATTATGTGGTTCATGTGTGGAATATTCTACAGATGTCTGTTAGGTCCTATTGCCCAAGTGTTGAATTTATGTCCAGAGTTTTGTCTAGTTTTCTGCCAGAAAGTCATTTTGACTTTAGAGTCTTATTATTTAAGAAATACCTTTTGTAATTCTATCACTGCTATTTATGGCAATTTCTCTGATAGATCTGGGCAAAATTGATTACCTTCTAGAAAATGTTTACCATTCCAAGTGCGTTAGGAACATTTATGATTCTTGGGAGGAGGTCAAAATATCAACACTAACAAGTGTTTGGAAAAAGTTGAGGGCAACTTTCATAAATTACTTTGAGAGGTTCAGGACTCCACAGGAGGAAGTTACTGCAGATGTAGTGAAAATGCCAGGAAAACTAGAATTAGGCCTGGGTCCTGAAATAGTGACTTACTGCTGTAATTTCATGATAACACTTAACAGGTGAGAATTTGCTTCTCATGAATGGGCAAAGACAGTGGTTTCTTGAGATGAAAGCTACTCCTGGTGAAAATACTGTGAACATTGTTGAAATGACAGCAAAGTACTTATAATATTATATAAACTCAGTTAGTAAAGCAGTGGCAGAGTTTGAGAGAATTGACTCCAATTTTGAAAGAAATTGTGCTGAGTCAAATGTTATCAAACAGCATAGTATGCTGCAGAAACATCTTTTGTGAAAGGGAAAGTCAGTTATGGCAAACTTCTGCATCATCTCATTTTAAGAAATTGCCACAGCCACCCAACCTTCACCAATAACCACCGGATTAGTGAGTAGCCATCAACTTCCAGGCAAGACTCCTCTACCAGCAAGAAAGATTACTACTCCCTGATGGTTCAAAAGATTTTTAACATTTTATCATTAAAGTATTTTTAAATTATAGCATGTGTATCTTTTTAGATATAATCTTACTGCACACTTAATAAACCAGAGTATAATATAAAGATAGTTTTTATAACCGTGATGAAACCAAAAAAATGTATGACTTGTTGTATTGTAGTATTCACTTTATTGGACATTCACTTTATTTTGGCGGTCTGTATTGAAATCAGCAATATCTGAGGTATATCTTCACCTTCACGCAGACCAGTTTTGTTCTATTGCAGGCACTGCTGCTTCTAAGAGATGTTGACCAGAGGGTGGGGGAGTTTCCTGCTCTTCAAGGTTGGTGACTGTAGCTGTGGCTCTGCAGTGCCATTTAGTATCTGGTAGCTGAAGACACGCTGCATGCAGTTACCAGGACAGGAGGCTGGTGCCTGCCTAACAAAGTGAGAAGTTCCTTGACTGAATGAAGACCTTAGGCTTATTCCTAGTGAACTGAGGTACAAGGACAGCAGAGCACAAAGGGCTGTCCGGAAAGAAGTGACATAGAATCCAGCACCTATTTACAATTTATTTTCTTGATAGAAGCCTAGGGAGAAAAGCTAGAGGTTCTGAGTGCCTGAGACTTCCATGTCCATTCACTTTGCTCTAGGCAGAGTCACTCTGTGGTAGGAGTGGAGGGAGGATGGCATAGGAAACTTAGTGAATAGTACTGTTTCCATCTCTATTGCACAGGCAGGCCATCAGCTGTCTTGGTCCAACAGTGAAGACTTCTTATTAAGAGTACCAAGACCCATCCTTTTCAAGGAAACCATTCAAGGAACTCTTCTTTGTTTGATTTGCTGGGGTCTAGATGGCAAGAAACATATATTATGTGGTGGGTATAGCTACCATTGCTGTTTTATTTTTATTTTTGTTCTGTTTTTCTTTCTTTGTGGTCTCTTGAAGTTATTTCACACTGATGTAATTTTTTTCACATTAAAATAGCTATTAATCTCATCACTGTCTTCCTTGTTTATTTGCAAAATTTGTCCATTACGTCCATCTGCAATTTAAGCATGTCCTCACCTCCTATTGATTTTTCTCCTTATCCTGTTTCTTTTCATCTCGGTGACTGGGTATTTTTGTCTTTGACTTAGCTTCTGATTTTTATATTCCAAATAAATACTTTTAATTTGTAAATAAAAACTGAATACCCTTTTAAAAATGTTTATGTTTATTGTCTATGTCCTAAAGGAACTAGTTATTCTCAAAGTGCTTTATAGAAATGCTCTCCATGGTAGTGTGAGGCTGAGGGAAAAAAATGTTTTTTTAATAATCATACTAGGAAAGACTACACATGGGGAGGCAACATAGGCTACCCAGTAGCTTATTGGATGAGTTATAATGGAGGACCCTGCCCAGCTTAGGTCTTCTAAATAAATGTTAGTGCCATTAACTATCTCCATCTGCTTTTCTAATAAGCAGTATTAATCTCTTTGTGGAAAAAAAATTCTAGTAATTTTGAGGGGAAGCCCACCTTTGCCATATGAGAAATATGAAGAAGTTATTTCATAACCTGCCACAGAAACTAAGATTTTCTCCTACAACTCTAGATCATAACATAATTGAAGTGTACACACATATTAACTTGACTTAGGCAAGTTTCTTTTCTTTTTCTCTCACTTCCCAACAAATACTTGCCTAATGGTAAGAATATAGTTTTTCATGTTCATGGGGAAATAATTCCAGAAACACTGCAGATACCAAAATCCATGCATGCTCAAAGGTTTTATATAAAATGATTTTATACAAAATCATCTCTAGATTACTTATCATACCTAATACAATGCCTATGCATCACTTTATTCATGTGGTTTCAACCTCGTCTTGTACTCAGCGCAAGACAAATTCAAGTTTTGATTTTGGAATTTTGTGGAATTATTATATTTTTAATGTTTTTATTTGAAGTTGTTTGGTGAACTCAATGATGCAGAACCCAAGGATATGGAAGGTCTAATGTAATTGGAACTAGGAGTGGGCTTGTAGACAAAACCCTCAAAGTGAACGTCAAATTGGT
This sequence comes from Colobus angolensis palliatus, assembly GCF_000951035.1. NCBI lineage: Eukaryota > Metazoa > Chordata > Mammalia > Primates > Cercopithecidae > Colobus > Colobus angolensis. Next base: position 3,136,200 of record NW_012113919.1, read on the forward strand.
TGTAGCATTTTGTCAGTGTGTGGATGAAGAGAAGGGAGAATAAGTAACTGGGAATGATTTTTTCCAATGGAAAGTGATAAAATAATCAATTTAATTGGCATAATTGTTCAGAAAACAGATCTAGACCTATGTTTAAATATATATTATTTTTCAGCATTTTTGTAAATGTTGTCACCATGTTATGAGGTAATTTTGAGAATTAGATTGTTATCAAAATATTGGATAAAAATAGAAATTGTGAAAAATAGAAGAAATTAGATATCTGGTTGTAACACATAAGGCAGGCATGAAATTACAATGTGATTACATGACTCTGCTGCAGGAAACAAATTGTCCTTATTGCTAGCACTCTACATAATAAATTATTCTCCAAGTACTTAACACATAAAATTATATTATTCTTTAAATTTGCTAATCTACAAAATGGCAATGAGTGAAATGAATGTCCTCTTTGGGAAAATATGAGGCAAAATATGATTATAGCAATTGCATAGGCATATCTGATACATGTGAATTGATGAACATTAAATCTGTTACAAAATAACTTCCCCAAGAATCTAACAGCACCTAAATGGTTGTATCTACCTTATTATGGTGATAATAAACATAGAGGCAATATTAAAGATAAGAATAAGATAAAGAGTATTTGAACAGATAAAAAAAGTAAGATATGTATAGAAATTATGTTAAAACCTTGAAAAAATATGTATACATGGCATTTGTAAGTATTTGATTAATTAAGATATCATAAATGTAGAGTTTACAAAATAAAATAATAGCACTCATCCCAACATTTTACTTTAGCTCTCATGGAGAGCTAAAATGGTCATGAGTATCAAGCAGAATAGGAATTGACTGCATCAACTGAATTAATAGAAGAAGAAAGTAATATTTTTGACTTTTTGCTTAAAACATTGCTGATCCTTTGTTTTGTTTTGTTTTTCCAGAGGCAAGAAAACTTTTAAGCTATTAACAGCTTTTAATAATTTACTATACTCCTATGAACAAAATTTGGACCATATTTGTTTCTCGCTACCTAATTTCTCCAGAATTTTGAAGCTGTTTCTGAGTACTCCTTACTGATGGCAATATAGTTGTTTGCATGAGTGCAATAAGAATCTGTTTTCGTTTGTTAACAGGATGCAATTGGAGAAACCGGCTATTTCACCAAGGTTTTGACTGGGAATGGTGTGCTTTCCTTATGGCACCAATAAAGTACTTGGGAAAACTGGCCTCATATTCTGTGTACACAGTCACTGTACCAGGTTTCTGACCTGTGAGAAGTAAAGAATGTCACTTTCTGAAAAGCTCAGAAGCCCTAGGTTTATCTCGGAACCTCAAGAACAGAGGAAATTCACCCAACACATAGCCATTTGATGGCATAAATCCATGGCTTGACTCAGCTTTAAAAAAGCCGTATCTGGGCCAGGCATGGTGGCTCATGCCTGTAATCCCAGCACTTTGGGAGGCTGAGGTGGGCGGATCACGAGGTCAGGAGATTGAGACCGTCCTGGCTAACAGTGAAACCCCATCTCTACTAAAAAATACAAAAAATTAGCCAGGCATGGTGGTGGGTGCCTGTAGTCCTAGCTTCTCCGGAGGCTGAGGCAGAAGAGTGACCTGAACCCAGCAGGCAGAGTTTGCAGGGAGCCGAGATCACACCACTGCACTCCAGCCTGTGTGACAAAGTGAGACTCCACCAAAAAAAAAAAAAAAAAAAAAAAAAAAAAAAAAAAAAAAAAAAAAACCTTATCTGAGATTCCTAGTATGAAACAAAGTTCCATCAAAGCCAATTTGAAAGCTTATGTAAAAATAATTATTCTAGCTGCACTGTATACGAGTAATTAGGCCAAGTAGAATAAAGCAAATCAGCCTTACCATGATTCGTCTTTAGTAAAAACGGGAAACTGAAGAGAAAAAAAATGTTTCAAAAACTGTAGTACATCTGTTGTTAGATTCTAATCTTGCCTAATGTTTTTCCATTTTTATTATTTTCTACAGTTTGGACAAAATTCTAATTTTTCTAAGCTACAACTCCTCAAAATGATGTTATCGATTTTTTTTTTCTTTTTTCTGATTAGGAGTCACCAAAAACTAAGGTGTGCTGTGACCTGAAGCTAAACAATTTAAGTTTCAGAAGAAAATAACAGCAACCTACTTATATACATAAGCCACTTTCATATCTGCCTACTAATGTATGAACTTCAAGGTGTGGTCTATATGCATTTTCCAGGATTGTTCTTTTGTTTGTTGTTGTTTTTCTCCCTTCCTCCCTCTGTTTTCTCTTCATAGGACATGAGAATTCACGACCTGCTAAAAATGAGCTTTCTTAATAACTGAGGACCTACCCATCTAAGAATAAACCATCCTAGCCATGAAAGATCAGACAAAACCTGAGAGCAGAGACTCGTTTTCTTTTAAAATGCTTTCTCCAAAAGATTTTTTAAAAAGAAAAGGGGGGAAATGTGAAAGAAAACTAAATACCATGGCCCCCAAATCACTAAGCTAAAGGGAACAGTCAAGCTGGTAACTGTTTAGGGCCAATCTGCATCCCATTCTATTGAAAATCTCCCCTCTTACCACTGAAATAAATGCATATCTGATTGCCTCTTTTGGAGAAGCTAATCAGAAACTCAGAAGAATGTAAGCACTTGTCTCCTGTCTACCTATGACCTGGAAGATCCCTCTCCCTTCAAGTCTTCCCACCTCTGCTTTGAATAGTCCCACCTTTCCAGACCCAACCAATGTTCATCATAGGTATGTTGATTGATGTCTCGTGTCTCTCTGAAATGTATAAAATCAAACTGTACTCTGACAACCTTGGGTACGTGTCTTCGGAAACTCCTGAGGCTGTTTCACAGGTATCATCCTCAGCCTTGGAAAAATAAACTTTCTGAATTAACTGAGACCTGTCTCAAATTGTTGGGGTTTGCAAGTGTTTTCAGCTCCTTATTCCATTCCCCTCAAAAGAGATACAATACTATCTTAAAAATCCTCAAATAGCTGACCATTCTCAGATACCAACAGATGAAATTCCACTTTACTACAAAGCCCTCCAGTCACCAGAAGCTCTCCATCAGGCTTAAGTTCACTTCTTTCTATACAACTTTGCCCTATTTCTTTCTTCTCTAAATAGAAAGCAAGTCCTCATTTATCTAATCTGTGCAATTACTCCATCAGTCTCCCTTCATATTTCTCACATCTTAGCCTTTATTGTACTGTTTTTCTATGGAGTTTATTAAAATGCTCATATCTGTACCCCATGCAAAAATTCTCCCTTTCTAGCACAACACCCACTAAAATACTTTTTTCTCCCTTGGGTTTTCATTTTTAGAAGACTTTTTATACTTCACATCTCTCCATTATCTTATCTGCAATTTAGTTTTTAACAGGCTGTAATTTAATTTCGCCTCAGCATCAATTCAATAAATGTTGTTTTGACAAACCATACGAATATTCTCTGTACACTTTCTATTCTAATGTGTTTCACCTCACTATTCAAGACTAGTGTTCCTCTTCTTCTCCCAAGACTATATAGTAAAATTTTAAATCATGTTTCTGCTGCAGAAACTCTCAATTCTACAACACGTGCCTAGATGAAATTCTAATCAGCTACATCCAACTCCTTCCTGATAACTCTACTTAGGCTAACACAGTCACCTCAAACCTAGAAATTCTGAATGGGATATTGTCGCATCCCTCATTAAATTTTATTTGTTAATAAATTTGTCAATGTCAACTTAGGAGCCCACCTTACAGAACTGTCTAAGTCAGAATTAAATGACAATTTTTCCTGTCCTGCCATAGATAGTTGCCAAGTCTTGCCACTTCTGCATTTTAGTATTTAGTCTGCCTTGCTTTTTGCCTTTTATTTCTACTATCACTCAAAATAATACCGTTCTTACTAGTCTACCATTACTCTAGGCCAGGCCCTCTCAAACTTCTTCCCATTTGAATGCTAATACGAGTAAAAAGAGTTTCATTTTTCTCTCCTGCCTTTTAATTTATCCCCATTTCATACAAACTAAAGTCTATAGACTCTAATGCAACATGTAAGGTTTTTTTTGATTGCATCCCATATTCTTCTCTATTCTCAGTTATATCCATAGATTGCCTCACACTTTTTCATGAGCATCACAGAACTTCTGGACTTTCTTAAATATACCCTGTGATTTCAGAACTTCTTACTGTTTCACATTCTCTGATTTTCATATAGTAATTTTATTCTCATTAATAACCCCCTCAATCTTGACCTCTACTTTCTTTGAAAAGTCATCTTCATCTTTGAAGACTAGATAAGGTGCTAACTTCTTAGAAAAATGTTTTCTACTTAATTCACGTCACAATAGAGAGTTCATTATTCTCTACAGCTATACTTTGTAAAAGTATCTTTCTATCTATGCCATATCATAAACTCCTGTTAAAAATTTTGATTTTATCACAGTTACAACCTTATTTAAGATCAAGATTATTTGGATTTATATCTGCCCCATATTACTAAGCTGGTGTTGAGAATAGAGTCAGGATAAATTTATATTTAACAATTCAATTGATAAATATTTCTTTTCTTGTCTTGTATCAACTTCTAGTTTAAATATTCACAACAAGCAGGGGGGAAAAGTATAAATACATATGTGAAGATGGTTTTAATGCCTTAGTCCAGGCCAGTTTACTTGGCTTAATGAGAAAGTGTTATAAGTAGGTATTGGAATTATATAGTTAAATATATATATATATATAATGTATGTGTAAATGTAATGTTAACTCAATTTAATTTAAATAAGTATTATTTATATTTTGAGATCTAAAAGCCATTACAACTCTAATATACCAATTTTTCTGATAATGGCATATTTTCTTGCTTTTTGCAAATTTATCATGCACTATAATTATCAGTGATTGGTGTGAAACTATCTAACATAATCATAGCTTTGATTTTATGATTGAAGAATAATGTATGCATTTACAATATATATGTGTTATACAAAATTGAAATTAAAAATTAAAGTATTCTGAACACATTCCCAGCCTAAACCACAGCATTTTAAATTAACCCTCAGCTGATATCACATATTTTTCTAAGAATGAGGAATATTTATTTAATAGACTTAAGGTAATTTTTACTCATTACTTTACTGTCAATTATAAAACAAACTTAGGCTCCTTTTCTCTTTTGTAGAAAGTTTACTTGGGAAATATTAACAGTCTAAACATAACAGCAACAACAAAAAAAATCAACCTGAACAATTCCTTACTCCTTTTCTTTAGGCATAGGTTCTGTTTTATTCATTATCACAATTTTCAAGGCAATTCATTTATCTAAATTTATTTTGTTTGTATCATATGAGTTAAAAAGAAATATCTTTATATAAGATTTGCAGCCTTTCCTTGAACATCCCACTGAGATATTTTTATTAAAGAAAATAGATGAGAAAAACATTATGAATTCATGCTTGTCATATGTAATTTGGAAAAAGCAAGTTCTTCAGGGACTCTCACTTTTGAGTATAAAGGAAGGCATGCTTGCTACCAATTTTTTTTTCCTCTTATTTGAAAGGAAAAACAAACAGAATGATTTTATAACATAGTTGGTGGAACAAATTGAGGCTAGTATTAATATAAATATATTATGTCTAGATTAATTTTGAGCTTGTTAATTTTTTTTTCCTCAGCTTTTACTTGCCCTTTCATTTCATAAAAAAATTCTTTTTCAAAGATCAAGGGCAACTCCTTTTTTCTTGTATGGTCTAAGACTAATTAATGAATTTTACGGGAGAGTTCCAGATATATGAGTCAGAACAACAAAGTTACTTATAAACTGCTTCTTATGTCTGGACAATGGTTTCTATTATCCAATATTTCTCTCTGGTTTTAGAAGGGTTGAAAAGAAAGGGTGTCCACATACTAACCCCAGAAGTAGTTAATATATTACTTCACATAGAAAAGGACTTTGCCTGTGTCATTAAATTGAAGATCTCAGGATGGTGAGTATCCTGGATAATCTGAGTGGAGTGATGAAAGGAAGGGGTCTCTAGCCCAGAAATGCAAGCAGCCTCCAGAAGGTGTAAAAGGCAAGGAAATAGATTCCCCCTGCAGAGATTCCAGAAAGAACCAACCCTGCACACACCTTCATTATAGTCCAACAAGACTGATGTTGTACATCATTACTTACTGACCTCAACAATCGTAATGTAATAAATAATGTGGATTTTTTTTTTCACTGAGACAGAGTCTCACTCTGTTGTCCAGGCTGGAGCATAGTAGCACAATCACAACTCGCTGCAGCCTCAAATGCCTGCATTTAAATGATACCCTGACGTCAGCTACTTGCTGCAGCTGGCTTATTTTTAGTATTTTCTAGAGTTAGGATCTCACTATGTTTCCCAAGACTGGTCTAAAACTCACAGGCTCAACTCATTCTCCTGCCTTAGCCTCCCAAAGTGCTGGGATTTCAAGCGTGAGCCACTACGTCTAGCCTGTTTTTTTACCCACTAAGTAGGTGGTAATTTGTTACAACAGCAATAGGAAACAAATACATAAAGTTTATTCCTGGTCAATTTTCAGGATTATACTAGGTCACTGTTCTCCCAGCAACTCTGACTATGAGTTTTATTTTCTTCACAGAAAATGATGGCCAGTGACGATATCCCCAAATTTGGGATTTCCTAAGCTATACTTTTATATTTTCTATTAGAAATATAAAAACATACTGTATTAGTCAGGGTTCTCTAGAGGGACAGGACTAATAGGATAGATGTATATATGAAAGAGAGTTTATTAAGGCGTATTGACTCATGCAATCACAAGGTGAAGTCTCACAACAGATCATCTGCAAGCTCAGGAGGAAGGAAGCCAGTCTGAGTCCCAAAACCTCAAAAGTAGGGAAGCCAATAGTGCAGCCTTCAGTCTATGGCCAAAGGCAAACCACTGGTGCAAGTCTAGGAATCCAAAAGCTGAAGAACTTGGAGTCCGATGTTCACGGGCAGGAAGCATCCAGCACGTGAGAAAGATGAAGGTCGGAAGACTCAGCAAGTCTGGTTCTTCCAGCTTCTTCTGCCTGCTTTATTCTAGCTCTTCTGGCAACTGATTAGATGGTGCCCACCCAGATAGAGGGTGGGTCTGCCTCTCCCAGTCCAATGACTCAAATGTTAATCTCCTTTGGCAGCACCCACACAGACACATCCAGGAACAATACTTTACATCCTTCAATCCAATCAAGTTGACACACAGTATTCACCACCAAACGTATCAAGCATCCAAATGTTTCTGTGGTATAAGCAAGGTAAAAAGCTTGCATAAAAAATCTCAGGCTTTTGATCTCTTGCCATGTTTTAAGTTTGTTGAGTTAAATACTAGAATTGAAAACGCCAAACTTTCTGGTAATATCTTACCTGTTAATGGCTAATCAAGTCCATCTCTCCTTAAATAGGAAAAACATTGTCCCACAATGGGTTGCTTCAGATCCTGCAAGAAGCAATTGCTGAGGAAGAATTGCAAAAATTTGCAAAAATGTATTAGAAGAAACACCTATGAGAGCAAATGAAGAGGTTGGAGGAAAAGGTTGGGTGAGTCTTCAGAGCATAATACAATTCTAACCCAGTGAAGGAGAGGAAGAAAGAAGTTTGGATGAAAGTATTAGGGCTCTCTAAGTTTGACATGGATACTGGGGCTTCTTGAGCAAAACACTTGTGGCTCCTAAGAAGCCCACTGCATTTATCTTGACTTTCACACAAAGACAATGATGGCTTTCCATATTCAGTAGCCAAACTCTTGTTTTATTATGTTCACTCTATTTGGGTGTTTGGAAGCCATCTTCATGTGGCAATGCCAGAAAACAAATCAGATCTCTTGAAGCAGGTTTTCAAATGTGTCAAATGGAACTGCATAAATGATTAACACCACATATGTTTAATTTAACCCATCTTTCTGTAGAACAAACATTAGAGAAAGTGGCAAGGTTTGATAAAATTGTATTGGACTTGAAGTAGGAAATTCTAAATTTTAGAATGCATGTATTAATCTTCTTGAATTATAGAAACCCCTATGAAATAATTTTCATTCTCAGTTAACTTGCATTATTTTCACTAATAGGTACTAATTTATTTATACATATATGAAATGTTAAATCAACATATTTATGCTGAGTAGGTAGAAATATATACACACACATACAAAAATGCACGGATACACATTGCATTATCCTGTGCTTACACTGACAATAAAGACATACCCGAGACTCTTTATTTAAAAAAAGAGTTTTAATGAACTCACAGTTCCATGTGGCTGAGGGGGCCTCACAATCAAGGAAGAAGGCAAACGAGGAGCAAAGTCGTGTCTTACATGGCAGCAAGCAAGACAAAGCTTGTGCAGGGAAATGCCCTTTTACCAAACTATCAGATCTAGTGAGACTTATTCACTACCATGAGGACAGTATGGGGGAAACTGCCCCCATGATTCAGTTATCTTCCACTGGGTCCCTCCCATGGCAGGTGGGAATTGTGGGAGCTACAATTCAAGATGAGATTTGGGTGGGGACACAGCCGAACCATATCATAGACATAACTCTTTCTATTCTGACTAATATTCAGTGTCATTTACTGGAAAATCTAGGGTTCCAGTGCTACATCTGCTCATACACATATCCTTTTCTTATCAGTTATTCTTCAAGTTAGTCACCATTACAGTATTTTTCTGAAAACTGCAGATGAAGGGAAACTCTCAGTCTACTGGAGAACTAAAAACAGTTCTCTATGTCCCTTACTCTTAAAATTCAGTGATGGGAATATTTCTTATATTAAATCTAATTTAAAATAATATGGTGCTAGTCACTAAGGGAAATAAAGAAAGTAATAAAAATAATCACTTCTTTTTAAAAATTTGGTAAACAACCAAGAAGTTTATTTTACAAAGAAAATTTAAGACAGAGATTCATTACATACGGATGCTATAAATTAGCACTAACAATCCTGGTAAAGTTTAGATAATGTGTTCAAAATATTTTCCATGAGACACGTTCACTTTGTCTTTCATTATTCCACCTGTTCCAATAAGATTAGTGCTTGCTGACAAAAAGAAAAACAAACAATTCTGAAAGAATCAGGTACCACTAAATTTATTAAAGCAGAGCTGTTTCAGTTGAGTAATATCATCTTTTCCTGAGACTCTGTTTATCCAGTATAAATGTGTTTCTTTAAAGGGTCTAGAAAACTACCTGCTTCACAAAACTTGGATATGAAATATTGTAGTATAAATAAATAATGTGGTAATTTCACTTGCAATATAGCTGTTTATTAAATGATGCAATTAAATATTAAATTTAGTTGCTTGCTTTTTTAGAATTCTGAATAGAGAAAATAAACATTCCATTTGGTATATTAGCCATTAACATATGATAGTCAGTGTTTGTGTTGTATCATATCAACCTTTTCTACCTCAATTATTTCAGCACACCCTGACATAAGTTAGTCTATCCACATGAAAAACTGCAGTGGGAAAACCTAGGTTCATCACTGATTATTTGTTCTTACAAATTATTTAGTTTATATTTTGTATATGAATCTGCTCTAATCTCTGGGGACACAGCTATAAACACAAGACAAATTTCCTACCACTAATAACAAAAACTTGTAAAATGCATGCTACATTAAAATTATAGTAGCACATATAGGGAGAGCATATTTGAAAGAGAAGACAGAAGAAAGCTCATCAAAGTGATAATGTAAAAATGGAGTTGGCTTCCTTGAGAATAAGTAATCATAGAGTAAGGGTGAGACAGCAGTACTGTGTTTCCTCTATTTATCCTCCATGCCTATGGATCATATGCTCTTACATGCCATGGGATATTGCTTTATTCTTGCATGGTTTTCTTAAACTCTGCCTACACTTACATGACTTGCTTTTATTTAATGAAACTCTCTTCATATTTCCTGTTTAGAATACCACATCTTCTTTCTGTAGGGCTTAATATCTTTGTGACATAAGAAACCTAATTAAGCTTCAGTGCCTCAATTTCATCATCTTTAGTATCTCTTAAGAGCTTACTATGTGTCAGACATCATTCAGGCACTGAAAGAGTTAGAAATCAATTCATGTGACCCTAAGTACAATCATATGAGATTTATACATTACTGCTTATATTTGATAGTTGCCAATGACTTAATTAACTCACCTGAGTTTACACAGGCAGGAGGACATTGAGGAACATTTGAACTAAAATCTCTGGATTCAAAACAGAAGCTCTTGTCTACTGTTCAGTGTTCTAGTGCCTGTTTCAAAGTCTTGATGTAAAATACATTTACAAAAGGAAAGTTCTAAGACTTGCCAGGACAACTTCTCAAGAAAGATGAGTTCTTCTAATCATTATTTATAATTTTCTCTCCTAGCAACATAATTAAGCAAGAAAATAATATTGGTACACTTGATAAGAAAGTGTTTTTGTTTTTTTGTTTTATTTTACTAGAAATAAAACTTACTGTTTGTGAAAAGGGGGTTCTAAAAATATTTTGATTTAAAATTAGTTCCACTGAATCATCACCAAAAAACCCTCAATAAATTTTAATTGTCTTGAGTATAAGACTGTAATATGATTTACAAGGAGGCTTAAGAGAGCCATATACAGTACATAACTGTCCTTAATATTATAAAACCACTAGAGTTAGCATAAGAAACTGTTTTTATTTTGTTTCTTTATTTTTTTGAGACAGAGTCTCACTCTGTCACCCAGGCTGGAGTGCAGTTGCAAGATCATGGCTCACTGTACCCTCGACCTCCTGGTCCCAGATGATTTTCCCATCTTACCCTTTGGAGTAGCTGGGACCACAGGAAAGTGTCACCTTATCTGGTAATTTTTGCATTTTTTTTCTAGAGATGTGGTCTCACATGTTGCCCAGGCTGGTCTTGAACTCTTGGACTCAAGAGATTGAGAGGTCTGGGCCTCTCAAAGTGCTAGAATTATGGGTGTTAGCAACTGTGCTCTGTTCTGTTTTTATTTTTAAATGTAATATTTATAAAAATTATACTATACCTGTAATTTGACGTTAGCTCTATGTAAACACTAGGTAGAGTATAAATAAAATAAGATAAATAAGTCATGGATTTTTTTTCAAATGTTTGTTTTCCACATATGCACACATAGATATATAATTTTAGTACATAGAGTATTTCAAAGTACTGTTTTACATTTTGTAAAAAAAAAAGACTTTTTCCAAAATGTTGTAATTTTAATAGCTTAGATTTTTCTTAATGTAATTTCATTAAAGTGTTCACTTTATGTTTATAACATTTATTAGGAATCTGGATCAGCTCTCTTAACGAAGACAAAAAGGCTGGAAGATATTTTGAAAAATATTCTTTAATGTCTTGAAGAACTGGAAACATAGTAAGAACCTATAAATTTTAAAAAAAAGTTAAATCGAGAATTTCTTCACCTATGTTCATCAGAAATATGATGAACCTGCATTGTAAAAATGGTTCAACATACAAAAATCAATAAATGTATTCACCACATAAGCAAAAGTAAAAACTAAAACCATATAATCATTTCAATACATGCAGAAAAATTATTCAAAAAAATCCAGCATCCATTCATGATTTAAAACCCTAAACAAACCAGGCATCAAAGAAACACAACTCAAAATAATAGAGCTATTTGTGACAAACCCACAGTCAGCATCATACTAAAAGGGAAAGAGCTGGAAGCATTCCCTCTAACAACTAAAACAAGATAAGGATGCCTACTCTCAACACTCCTACTCAACCTAATACTAGAAGGCCTAGCCAGATAGATCAGGCAAGAGAAAGAAATAAAATGTATCCAAATAGAATAAGAGGAAGCCAATTTATCTTTTTCTACTGATAATATGATTCTATCTATATCTAGAAAACCCTAAAGATTAATCCCAAAGACTCCTAGAAATAATAAATGTCTTCAGCAAAGTTGCAGGATATAAAATCAATGTACAAAAATCAGTAGCATTTCTATACATCAACAGCATTCGGACTGAGAGGCAATCAAGACTGCAATCCCATTTACGATAGCGAAAACAAAACAAAACAAACAAACAAAAAAAAACCGCTAGGAATATGTTTAACCAAGGAGGTGAAAGAGTTCTACAAGGATAACTATAAAACACTGCTGAAAAAAATTATAAATATCACAAATGCAAAAACATTCCATGCTCGTGGATTAGAAAAATCAATATTGTTACAATGACCATATTGCCTAAAGCAACTTAAAGAGTCAACGTAATTCCTATCAAATTACCAAATTATTTAATTATTTTTCACATAATTAGAAAAATTCTACAATTCATAAAATGTCCAAAAAAAAAAAAAAAAAGAATCTGTTGGCATCATATTACCTAACTTTACACTACAAAGTTATAGTAACTGAAACACCACGGTACAGGTACAAATACAGACATATAGATTAATGGGACAGAATAGAGAACCCAGAAATAAAGACACACACCTACAACCAACTGATCTTTGACAAAGTGAACAAAAATAAACAATGAAGAAAGAAAGCTATTCAATAAATGATGTCGGGAAAACTGGCTAGTCATATGTAGAAGAATAAAACTGGACCCGCAATGTCTCATCACATTTAAAAATTAACTCAAGATGGATTAAAGATTGAAATGGAAATCTTTAAGTTATAAAAATTCTGAAAGAAAACCTAGGAAAAACATTTTTGGATATTGACCTAGGCAAAAATGTATGATTAAGACCTCAGAGATAAATGCAACAGAAACAAAAATCAACAAACAGGAATTAATAAAGCTAAAAACTAAAGAACTTCTGCAAAGCATAGACACAATCAACAGAACAGATAACCTACAGAAGAAAGAAAATTGTTGCATACTATGTACCCAACAAAGAAATAATATCCAGAATCTGTAAGGAACTTAAACAAATCAACAAGAAAAAAACAAACCCATTAAAAAGTGAACCAAGGATATGAGCAGATATTTCTCAAAAGAAGACATACAAGTGGCCAACAAACATGAAAAACAAATGCTCAATATCACTATTCATCAGAAAAACGCAAATTAAAACCACAATGGGATACCATCTCACACCAGCCAGTATGGGTACTATTCAGTCAAAAAATAACATGTTGGCAAGGATTGGGAGAGAGGGAAATGCTTATACATTATTGGTGGGAATGTAAATTAGTTCAACCCCTGTGGAAAACAACATGGACATTTCTCAAGAAATAAAAACTGAACTATCATTTGATACAGCAATCCTACTACTGAGTATCTACCTCCCCCAAATAAATTGCTTTCTCAAAAGGCACCTACACTTGTGTGTTTATCACAGCACTATTCACAATAGAAAAGTCGTGAGATCTGTGCAATGTTGGTGTGCTGCACCCATCAACTCGTCAGCACCCATCAATTCATCATTTATATCAGGTA
>NW_012113919.1:3149955-3162549 GCF_000951035.1 Colobus angolensis palliatus
GATTTGAACAAAATTGTAGCACCACGTATCAGAAATTTATTATTAAGAATAATAATTTTTGTAATAATTATTATTAATAAAAATTCTTAATATTAAAAAAAAAAAAGAAAAGTCGTGAGATCAACCTGAGCTTCCAGCAACGAAGGAGATAACACACACACACACACACACACACACACACACACACACACACTCTCTTACATATACACCATGGAATACTACTTAGACAAAAAATGATTTAAAAATCACGTGATTTTCAGCAACATGAATAGGACTTAGGGCTGCTATCCTAAGTGAAGTGCCTCCGAAACAGAAAGTCAAAAACTACATGTTCTCATTAACAAGTGGGAACTAAACAGCGGGAGCACAAGGACATAAAGATGCAAACTATAGACACCAGGGACTCCAAAATGGGGGCCGAGGGGAAAAGGGAAAAATGGAAAAAAGACCCAATGTGTACTATGTTTACCGTTCTGGTAATGGGTTCCACAGAAGCCCCAACCCTAGCATTAAGCAGTATACCTACATAACAAAGCTATGCATGTACCCGCTGACTCTAAAATAATAACTTTTAAAAAGTCAAATTGAGAAAAAAGAAGAGCATTCCCCTAGAGCATTTGTTGCTCTATGGAACGTGTGCTGAGATTTCAAGACTTTCTGTGGCATGAAAGAAAGAGCTAAGGATCCTAGACCTGCCTAAAATTAGAGACAAAGACAAGAGCATCCCCACCCCTGCCATTAAGCTGAGGCACTCAGAGTGTTGCAACTTGAAGTAAAGGATGAGCAAAAAATAAACTACACACACACGCACACACTACATGGGTGTGTAAAAATAAAAGGACTGCATGAAAATGCAAGTATAATCTGACCTTTTGCAGCCTTGTAGTTCTAGTCCTCATTATCTGCTCAAAATAACTCAAATAAGGTAATTTAAAGTGGTCCTCGACTGGTAGTGGCTACCAGATACTTGGTAGAAATGAAGATAAATCTCCTAATCCCCCTCTGTCTTGCTTTATTAGAGGTTTCTGCTTCCTGGGGAAATCTTGTATAATAGCCTATCAGCTAGAAGGCTTCTGCTGAGTTGTTCCACCTGATATGGCCTTGGAGATTCTATTAATCTCTCCTCGGGACCAAGCCACTTATTCCTCCAGCTTCCGAGGATGGTGCATGCTGAAGGTTGAACAATGAACCCTGTATTAATCCATTTACATGTTGCTGATAAAGACATACCCAGGACTGGGGAAGTTACAAAGGAAAGAGATTTAATGGAGAACTCACAGTTCCAAGTGGCTGGGCAAGTCTCACAATCACGGTGGAAGGTGAAAGGCATGTCTGACATGGTGGCAGACCAGAGAAGAAAGCTTGTGCAAGAAATCTCCCCCTTAAAATTACTATCAGACCTGGTGAGATTTATTCACTATCACAAGAAGAGCACAGGAAAGACCTGCCCCCATGATTCATTTACTTCCAACAGTCTCTCCAACATGTGGGAATTCAAGATGAGATTTGGGTGGGGAAAAGGCCAAACCATATCAAACCCTAATATAGGTATTTCCCTGGGTGGAAAAAAAGCTGCCACCTATCAAATCATGAAGCAGCCTGCATATGAAAACTGATTGATATGCTGGTTCAGTGAGTACATTTCTGAAGGACTGCCTGAGTTTCAGCACTCAGCCCAGTGTCTCTTTCTGCCCAGTGCTGCTGTCCTCATTGATGACGCTCGTCAGAGTATTCCTTAAAGAGCCTCTGACATGGAACTTTGAATCTCAGCAGCAGTTTTCCAGGAAACCCAACTTCCATCAGGGCTCTCCATATCTACTGCTGTCCAGCCAGAAAGGGCCGTAACTGGCCTTTGGTCTTGTTCTGACAACTACTGGTGATAATTGCAGTCCTTGATAAGTTTCCTCATTGAAGTTCCACACACTCTGTACCCTACTCATTTTGACGCCAGGACTCTTCCCTTCTAGCACCTTTTAACATTTAGGCAATTATACAGTTGAAATGCATGGAGATATCTGCATTTTCATTTTGTCACTTGCAGGCAGAGATAGGAGGTTATCTTGGGGACTTTCATGGCTTAATCATGTCATGCCACCATTTATACATAAGTATGACTACCCAAGCTCCCAAGGTATGGTTTGATGTAGAATCCAGCCACAATTCTAAATAAGATATTCGACATGTTTTGATTTATTATTTTTCCTGAACCCATCTGGTATTATGAATATTTCACCTCTATCTTCCATGTGGTTAGCTGAGGGTTTGGGGAGAATTACATCTCCTTTTACAGTTCTAAGTAGGATATTTACCATAATTATGAATTTTCTCTATTCTCTGCTTAGTTCTCCAAGTTTCTCTGCATTCCAAGGTTCAGAATGACATTTTCATTGCTCATGTGACAGACTCCATTTATGTCTTGCCCTACCTATTACTCCACCACTTACAGTAAAAATTGCCATGAGTTATTCAAATCTTTTCTATTTTTTCTTTAAAAAACAAACAAATTCAAAGCAAAAAGTATCTCCCACTTCATTCAATGAAAATTTTAGCTTTCACACTATTTTTCTTTAAAACTAATCTTAACAAACTTTCTCCAGATATTGAAAAGTGAATATTCTCCCAATGTTCTGTTCTAACCTCTCTTGAAAAATTGCTATATCCACCTTATTGGGTATACTTTGTCTCAGGAGCATAAGAATCACCAGTAATAAAATATTCAAATCCACAAGGAAAACTAAGCAAACTTTCATTCTGAGAAAGATCTTGGCCTTTCTGAGGCCTTATTTTCCAGAGAGATTCTAACACTTACAGAGTCTATCCACTTAGGATAGGAAAGCCCTCTGGACTTACAGGGTGACCAAGACAGCCTTAAAATGCTCCCCTGCTTGACTAAACTTTAGACAGGCTTCTTCCTGCATGAAGTCCCCTGACCTGCCTTCGCTTTGAGCATTTACTTTAGAAATTTGTCATCGCAAAGTTTATCTGCTCCTTTGAGATTCAGATTTTTTAAAAGACTTTTTAACAGTTTTATACCACAGTAACATCTTTCTCAAGCACTTGGGGAGCATCCTTTTGAAATGTCATTGTCAAGGAAGACAGCACTGTCCCTCTCTCTCAGTCTTTGTGGGAGGGTAGGAGTTGAACTTCTATGGACCTATTGCTCCAAGTTTTAAACTGGCTCTGTCATACAGATAGAAAAAAGGCTACGTTCCACTTTCTGTTGGCTAAGGTGAACCAGCAAAGAAAGAGGCCTATGATCTCTTCCTGCTCCCCTCCCAACTCTTAACAACTCTCCAGCCTTTTGTCTCCATGAAGCAGGGTACCTGTACTTCGTCTGTGCCCTCTTCTCTATTGCAGGCAACAAAAACAACTTCTGTGGAATTATGGTCCAGTGTGATATTTTTCTTTAACAAGAATCAGATCATGGGGGTATATGTGAAAGCCAGTCTCTTGGTTGGAAAGACTTCTATCAAACACATTGAAAGGTGAGGTTTTCTCTTTCTGCTGAGTAGCATCTATGTGCTCACATTCTGGCTGAGTCAAACCACGTGCTCACATCTTTTCACTGAAGCCTGAATATTTTCTGTAGAACCTCTGCCACAGAAGGAAATAACTGGGTTCTCAAAGAAATATGCCTGGTATCTCAACTATAGCGGCGTCTTCAGTTGCTCTGTAGGTCAGTTAGGAAATTTATTTTTATTTGCTTACAATGAAAGTCATCATCAGATGAGGATCTGTACTCATCAAGAAGTATTCCTTGGTATTTAAATATATCATTAGGATTGTAAAAATAATTATGATTGCTAAGATAGATGAAATTATAAGTAAAAGAGTCATAAAATGTCAAAATTAGATGGAATACTTAGGTGGCATTTTTTTTTAATTCTTATTTTGAGACCCTAAACTATGTGACCTGTCCTGGCCAGGGCAATGTCTTCATATGTACACTATATGTACACTCAGGCCCTGGAGGAATAGCTGTGTTATATAAGGCATCATAGGTGTTAAGCAAACAAATATGTGCCTAATAGATTCCTTGGTCATTTTCACTCACTGGTTCTCATTCAAACAATTCAAACACTGAATATCACATGCATTTTCTTTTCTAAATGATTTTTTTAAGTTTGATAAACATCATCTCCCTACCTTAAGCTGACTGTCTAATTAATACTTTCACTCTTTCCATTCTCTTCTCAAAGAAAAGTAATCTTCCTCAAAGGTTATATCCTTTGAGAATATAACAGTCCTTTAAATATTATTTGTAAGATATTTAAATTATTTAGTGAAAACTATCCTAAATAGAATACCCCAGAATTTCTTATTATCATGTTGAAAATGTAGTAGTCAGAATTAACAATAATACCCCACATATTACCTGAACAGAAATATCTGAAGAGAGATAACACACACTCAGTTGAGTTCTGCCTTATTTTATTCTGAACTTGCCCGATTAGCGTTCTTGAAAGCCACATCACAGACTAACTCACATTGAATTTACTGTCCTGTAAATCACTTAAACATTTTTGTCACATGCTGATGCTAATTCAGTACTTACATCATTTGCAATTTGGATCCAAGTATGTTATCTTCCATGTGTGCCTCTCTACTACATTTAATTTGTTCAATTCAGTCCATCATTACAGGTTATAAAGATCATTCCTATATAATTATTCTGAAATGCATTCTCTAACCCTTCAAGATTCCAGTGACCCACGAGTTTAACGAACATATGAGCTTGTTCTCTATATGTTCATCCAAGTTACTGATTACAATGTTTACTAGGACACCACTGAAGACACAGTTCGGAGACCTCTGTTCAAAATGATATCCATCTTATAATCTTGTTTGGCATTTTTACTTTTTAATGTGTTATTCATATACTTAATTAGTGGTCTTCGCATGTAGACTATATAATAAAACGTATATAATGGTATATTAGCAACAAACAATGAGAACATAATTTGTATTAAAAAGATGAAAAAATAATTATCTGCTACTTATTTCTTATAAGGCTTACATAGGTGATCTAAAAGCAAAAGTAGAAAAAGTAAATGCCAAATTTTTAAAAAATTGCATGCTGTGGCTCTCTATAAGCTGTTGTTCCTATGTTGTTCTTAAAAATCCTGTGTGTGTGTGTGTGTGTGTGTGTGTGTGTATATATATGATTCAAGGTTGCATTGTATCCGTCTATATACACATATATATAGGATTCAAGAATTTGTCATAAATTTGTGATTTTATATATATTTATACACACATACACACACACACACCGAAATACAGGATTCTATCTATGTATCTATCTATCTATATATATACACACACATATATATACACATATATATATTTTCAAGGTTTTATGAATATAGAAATATATGTGTTTTGGGGAAGAATTCTGTTTACATATTTGATAAGTTTCACAAGGCAATTTTTGATCCTTTCTAAAATGTTTATGAAGTATTTCTTAAAGCTTAAAAATAAATATAATCCCTAATGTCACTATATTCAAGATGGACAAAGTCTGATATTTATCAAAGCACCAGGTGAACAAAAGTGGTAAGGTGCGGCTTTCAAAAACAGCAAAGTATAAATAACTATTAGATAATAATTTATTATATTGTTTTCTTTGAGTATATGTAAAATGAATATTGTGTTCTATTTTCCCTATTACAGTGTATTTTTAACTTCAGCAAGTCTGTGTTCATTTCTTTGTCATTTACTCTAAGTGTGATTTTGGACTGTAGTTGAACTTTCAAAGTGAGATAATAAGAAGGCCTGCTTATATAGAGAGCATAAAATGATGAGAAGTATGTAAAAAATATAACATGACAGGCATATGATAAGGATTTTCAATGTGTTTATGTTCTCAGGGATTTCTGTTGTTTCTAGTGCTGTTACTGGAAAGGGATTTTGTTCCAGACCCCAAGGGAGGGTTCTGGGATCTTGAGCGAGAAAAAACTCGGGGTTAATTCATAAAGTAAAGTGAAAACAAGTTTATAAGAAAGTAGAAGGCTAAAAAAATGGCTACTCCATAGACAGAGCAGTGGCTTGAGCTGCTGGCTTCAAGCTACTTATTGTTATTTCTTTTTTTTTTTTTTTTGAGACAAAGTCTCGCTCTGTAGCCCAGGCTGGAGTGCAGTGGCGCGGTATCGACCTTGGCTCACCGGAAGCTCCGCCTTCCGGCTTCACGCCATTCTCCTGCCTCAGGCTCCTGAGTAGCTGGGACTACAGGCGCCCGCCACCTCGCCTGGCTAATTTTTTGTATTTTTAGTAGAGACGGGGTTTCACTGTGGTCTCATCTCCTGACCTCGTGATCCGCCCACCTCGGCCTCCCAAAGTGCTGGGATTACAAGCGTGAGCCACCGGGCCGGCCTATTTCTTGATTATATGCTAAACATGGAGTGGATTATTCACCAGTTTTCTGGGAAACAGGTAGGCAATACCTCGAATGAGGATTCCTTCCCAGTTTAGACCATATAGGGTAACTTCTGGACATTGCAATGGGATCTATAACTTGTCATGGTGCTTGTGGGAGTGTCTTTTAATGCGAATGCATTATAATTAGTGCATAATGAGCAGAAAGGATGACCCACTCTTGGGATCAACGAGGAGGTCACTCTCGTCGCCCTCTTGGTTTTGGTGGTTTTCTCGCTGGCTTCTTTATTGCAACTTGTTTTATCATGAAGGTCTGTATGACCTGTACTGACCTCCTGTCTCATCCTGTCTGTAAGAATGCCTAACCTGGGAATGCAGCCCAGTAGGTCTCAGACTTATTTCACCCAGCCCCCATTCAAGATGGAATTGCTCTGGTTCAAACGCCTCTGACAGTACTAGGACGTTTTCAGACTGTTTTGTGATATCCTTCTTTCATTCATTTTACAAGAGGATAGGGCCTGGAGACATCCGCCTCATTTTGTTAATTATTCAGCGTTTAGAAAACAATGGAATCATGCCTGAGTACATGAGCATGACTCAGGCTTCGCAGGCTTCACAGGCTTTCCAGGATTAAGGAAGATAAATTTAAGAATTATTGGAATAGCTTTGACTAATTCACCATATCCACAGCCCAGATGAAGATCTAGAACTATACAATGATTTCCCTGGCATATGCGTGCACTACTTGGAGACTGATTCCAGGAATGATCTGGAAACCTGTATTTGTTGAAATTCAGTAAAGTTTATCATAGAGAACTGTTCTCACGGTCAGGTCTTTATCTTCAGAGAAAGTATCCTAGCACTGAATCGTCTGAGTTACTTACTACTGTGCCAAAAGCTCCATGTTTCAGTACATACAGAGCTGACAAGAACAAAATGATTAAGATTTTGTAAGTACTTACCTTTGAAGTCCAGAAGAATTTTGTTGCTCAAAATGTCAATATCTAACATTTTACATTACAGTAAATCTCCAAATTTACAGAACTCTACTCATGTTTAATTCATGAATCCTGTTCCTAATTTACTCCCCTGCTCTACAGAGACAATATATTTGAGAACTAAATGTAATGTGAAAACCTCTTTTACAAATTCTGAAATCGAATAAAAGTATAAATAAAATCAACAGAATTTCTAAACATGACAGTCTAAATATAAACCTGTCTGTATAGTTTACATGTTGCAGCTTGAATATTCTCTACTTTTCCATTTTCATATGAACAATGATCTGATCAAATTAGGTTTTATTTTGTCTGGTTAATTTTCTATGTGTGTGTTGCCTTATTTTTTAATCTTGTATACAAATAAAATGTGAAATATTGTCATTTAAACAGTACCTTTTAATATATCACTAGCAAAGCCATCTGCTGAATTCAATGACATTTTAAGTTTAATAAGTCTTGTCTTCTGCAAGATATTATCAACCCCTCCAGAAGTAATAATTAATAATACTCAAACATTAAGCCCCTCTTTTAAGCATTTTCTAAGATAATTGAGAAGGCTATGACTATATGCACAGTTAAAATAAGAAATTATTCCTGCACATAGGTTGTGCTACCTATGTTGTAATCTTCCCATCATTTACAGGGATAACGTGGAGGTTTTTGGATATTATGTATATAGTGTGCTTTGAATTATAGAATGTCAATTTAAAATGGTGAAAATTAAAATTTTAGCTTATATGTTTACCCATGCATTCAGCAAAATGTATGAGGCCCCTAGAACACAGACAATTGTTTGTATGTTTACCTCTCATCAAAGATTGTTTTTCTTTTCAATCTACTGTTCTTTTAAATAAGAGAGGTGTCTCATTCATGCTGTTTTTTTCCAGAGCATAAAATGGGGCAAGGTACATAGAAGATGCTCAGTAAATGTTAGGAGAACTAATTAAGTGAGTATGCAAGTGAATTTAAAAACATCTGACTTTTGTATACTACAGGATTGCTATAAGGGTCATAGTCAACTAAAAGTCTGTATTTTCAAATATTATATATTTAGAAACGCTGTACAATATAAAATATCATTATCATTGTGAATATGAGTTCATTATTTCCTAAAATATATGCAGGTAGGTGCCATAGGCCTTCATGAAAGTCAAGAACAAATCTTTGCAGCATTATTTTCTGCTCACTCATCTAACTACTACAAGCTGGGTTATAAAACTTTCCTGCCTACACCTTACATTATACCTAGACAAACCTAGTTTTCATTCATTTCACATATTGTGCCTTCTCCCACCTCCATTCCTTTACTTAAATTGTCCTTGACATTTGGAACAAAATAATCCGTGCATCTTTTCCATTCCACATTCTTGTCTTCTGTAAGCACTCAGCCGAAATTTTACTTATTCAAAGAGCATCCCTCATTAACCCAGGCCCACAAGCCTTCCACTTACTTATCAAAAAGAACAATCAATTCTAATTTACATGCATAAGAATCTTTGGCCAGCAGTGCTTTGGGCAACCATAGTTTTGCCTATTATGGCTTTGAGAAAACAGTGAAGTATATTTGTGTACCCCAAGTTTCAAATCTGCAGTTTTCATATGTTTCATTTATTTTGCTCCTCTTGAAAATTCAACACATGTTAAATGTCTTTCTTCTACTCCAGTTATTGGGTGAGTACACTCATGTGGGATTCTGCGGGGGAAAAATTTTCTAAGATCTGCTGGTTTCCTTAACCACACTCACTATGTGATTAGGTCTAGGGCATGAATTCTTTCCCTTAAAATATTAATAGTTACTTTGAATTTAATGTAAATGTCTCATAATTTATCTCACAGCAAGGGGAAGGAAAAGTGTGGGAAGCACAAGTGTGGGAAGCACAGTATATCAAGCTAAAAAGACTAAGATCACCCCCTCAATGCCTAACACAGCATTTGTGGGAAATCTAACTTAAAAATCACAATACTGAAGTTCTGAGGAGGTAATTAGGGTTAATTTTGAAATAGGTATATTCTAAGATTTGCATTTACTACTATGGCACTATTTTATGTGTATATGTGTACACAATGATATATTATGGATAATAAATTTGTGTGATTATTTATAAATAAACATAATTGATTAGTAATATATACAAAGTTATTAGCATTTTTTAAGGGTTTCCTTTCCCTGTGTAATAATTTTTATCAAAATTTCTTGTTTCTGTTTTTTTTGTTGTTGTTATTGTTCTGTGGACCTTTCTTAGATTCAGATGTCTGGCAATTCTTAGCTATGTGCTCATATTTAAAATAGGGTATTAAAAATTGGTTGGCCATATGATATGCAGTTGAGAATTGTCAATAGTGATCTTAACTGCAGAATTATCTAGCTTGGTTGTTTTCCTTAAAGAATTCTCAAAAAATAATAATTTCGGGATATTTACCAGAATTCCTAGAGCAATCTTGCTTGAAAGTGCAAGCTGGAGAAGAAATATGGGGCAAAAGAAATGCCTCAATAGTCACTGTTGTCTGTTTCTGAATCCTGAGCAACGTGATTCTTCAGTTCTTCTCCCTAAAGACATGGAATCTGCTTCTCTACGTCTTGAATCTCGGTTGGATTTGTGACCCATTTTGGCAAATAGAATGGAGCAGACGTAATGGAAGTTCATAGCTCTTTAGCATCACAGTTGGTCAGAGGCAGTTGTAGTAAAATGCAGAATTCTGTTTTGATATAGTTCAAGCAAATAGTGCTATAGGTAGAAAATAATTCTTTTAAACCTTAAACATTTTTATTTCATTCATGCTCCTCTCTCAGTTTCTATATTTCCTGCTTATTTTTTCTGGAACCCTGGTTCCAATTATGTACATATATATGTGTTAAATATATACATATATATATGTGTGTGTGTGTCTTAAATATACACATAAATATGTATATAATTGAACATATCTTCTAGGGTTTGGGTTTGCAGACATTTTCTATAAATGACTAGACTTATCCATGAGGCTCAGTAAGCAGAGGCTCTCAGAAACATAAATAGATAGATAGATAGATAGATAGAGATATTATAAATCCAGAAATATAAATAATATATTTTACTGAGACAGAGAGCTATTCTATGGAAACAGAGAGCAGAGTTAAAAATCATCTATCTATATAGACCTATAGATATCTATCTGCATATGCACCTGTAGATATATAGTTATATCTGTATATCTATTTATCATTATGGAGAGAGAGAGAAGAGCTAAGAAATTTAACAATCCTGGGGTTCACAAAAATCATAATGTGGGCCCTAGGTTCAGGTAGCAAACATTTTAGTCTCTTTGGGTAATATGGCCTTTGCCATTGTAGAGTAAGAATAATTACACACAATGCTTAAACAAAAGAGCATGACTGTATCAATTATGCATTATTTGCTAAATCGAATGACAGGCTGAATGTATCTGCAAGCCATAGCTTGCTGATCCTTGCTGTTCTTGCATCCTTCCTACCTTCTTCCTGCATCCCCAGCCTCACTGATATCCTCATTCTCCTTCTTTCCCAGATTAAATGCCATTGTCAGTCAGTATAATTACTGTCTTGACTGCACACTTGTTCACTCAACCCTTGTTTACTTCCTTATTTATATTGTGCAAAACTTCAACCCTAGTTAAATACAATTATCTGCCTACTCCATGCCTATATCTATGCAGCAGGTAAGGCTGAATGAAGACACATTCTACTTTGCATTTATGGCTGGTCCCACATTACACAGAGGACCACAAACCTCAAGTGGGCCCTTAAGGCTACCAGTCAATCCTACTGACTTTCTTCATTACAAATACTCCCCGATGCTGCCGCATGTCTATTTCACAACTTCTTTCTTATCAATTCCCTGAATCTCCTCTTCCTTTTCTTAATGAATGGCATTTTCTTCGTCACCTACGAAACTGCCTGAGTTAGAACAGAAATTCAATTACCAAATACACCCAGATTAACTGTCAATGTTTTGCTCTGTACGAAATCAAGTTTGTTAACATAAAAACATGCTTTTATCTGTCCCATGTTAAATATATATATATATATTTTTTTTTTTTGAGACACTGTTGCTCAGGCTGGAGTGCAGTGGCATGATCTTGGCTTACTACAAACTCTGCCTCCCGGGTTCACCCCATTCTCCTGCCTCAACCTCCCTAGTAGCTGGGACTACAAGCGCCTGCCACCATGCCAGGCTAATTTTTTTGTATTTTTAATAGAGACGGGGTTTCCCCGTGTTAGCCAGGATCATCTCGATCTACTGACCTCGTGATCCGCCCACCTTGGCTTCCCAAAGTGCTGGGATTACAGGTGTGAGCCACTGCTCCCGGCCTATATATATATATATATATATACACACACATATATGTGTGTGTGTGTGTGTGTGTGTATGTAATCTTGATCAGCTTTTCTTTCCAACCACTCTCCTATTTCTTTATACCAAACTGCCAAAAAGAAAAGGTCATATTCGTTCACTCTACTGCTCTCTTTTATATCCAACAGATGTTTTTCCCTCACTGCATCACTAATAACCTCCAACTGCTAAATTCACTGATTTCTCAGTCTCATTTTAGGTTACCTATTTGCTGATTTGGGCACAGGTGATCACTCCATCCTTCCTAAAACAATTTACTTGTTTTTTGGGACAGTAACATATTTTGGCATTCCTCTAATGTCACTACCTTATCCTTTTTTGTCTCCTTTGTGGGTGTCTTTGCTTCTCTTTCATGTTTTTAATGTTAGAAAGAAGGAAGGTGAAGCGTTGATCTACTTTTCTCTTCTACAGTCACTCCTGTGTCATCTCATGTCCTCATGGCTGTGGTCTCATGATCTCAATTACCATGTATTTATTCCCCATTAAATTTCTGGCAAATACATCTTCCCAGTTGCTCAGGACAAAAACTTGAAATAATTATTTGCTCTTCTTTTTCTCTGCCACCTCACACTTCAATCCCCAGAAATATTTTCTTCAAAATTTATCCAGATACTGAACAATTCTCATTCTCCCCAATGCTACACCCCTTTCCAACACCATCACAATTTCCCTTAGATTAGTGCAGCATTCTGTTAATCTTATTCTCTGCTTAGTACCTTGCAAAGACTTTCTATTTAATGTCATAAAAATTAAAGTTCTTACACTTATCTGTAAAGATCCCATATTCTGCTCTCTGTTTACCAGTTAACCTCATTTTCTTCTTCTTCTTCCTTTTTTTTTTTTTTTTT
>NW_012113919.1:3162599-3201031 GCF_000951035.1 Colobus angolensis palliatus
TGTTACTCTCAAATTTAAAAAATGCAATACATTTATAAAAATTTTAGAGCAAGTGTCTTAAAATGGGATAGAAGAAAGCAGTTTTTTTTTTTTTTTTGAGATGGAGTTTTGCTCTTGTTGCCCAGGCTGGAGTTCAATGGACCGTTTTTGACTCACCTCAACCTCTGCCTCCCAGGTTCAAGCAATTCTCCTGCCTCAGCCTCCCAAGTGACTGAGATTACAGGCATGTGCCACCACACCCTGCTAATTTTGTATTTTTAGTAGAGATGAGGTTTCTCCATGTTGGTCAGGCTGGTCTCAACCTCCTGACCTCAGGGGATCCTCCCAAAGTGCTGGGATTACAGGTGTGAGCCATCTTGATTTCGTCCACCTTCGCCAGCAACCTTGGCCCACTTTCTGTTCTGTGAAGTAGCTAGGTATGTTTCTCTCAGTGATTTTGCACAAGATAGTCCATTGTTATGCCCAGACCGTTTATTCCGCGAAGAAGACCACCAGAGTCCAGAGTCAAAGCCAAGCGGCAAGGATCTTTAATGCAAGTTCGAACTTGGTCCCTCCGTTCCACAACATACAAGAGGGCCTCGAACAATGCGTGCGCTCACTTTTTATAGCCCGATGTAAACAGGATATGTAAGGTTACAGAGAAACAAGGGAATTCTTCTGGTTACAGCATTACAATTGGTTAACATTTTGAATTATACATTTAGCCGTTTCCCATT
Organism: Colobus angolensis palliatus; assembly: GCF_000951035.1. NCBI lineage: Eukaryota > Metazoa > Chordata > Mammalia > Primates > Cercopithecidae > Colobus > Colobus angolensis. The sequence continues at coordinate 3,163,316 of NW_012113919.1, forward strand.
GGTTTCCGTGCTCTTAGTACAAACGGTTGTAACCTTATTGGGGGACTCTCCAGGTGGTGTTTGTACTGGGCCCTGGAAGTTTGGAATGTTTGCACTGGGCCCTGGAAGTGGAGGCATACGAGGCGATGTGATGTGTCGGGCTCAAGGCTGTGATATATGGAGGAATGTGTTCTTTCACCATCTGCCTGGAATGTTTTTTGAAACATCTCCTTAATTAATACCTTCATCTTTTTGAATCTTTGTCAACTTCTTAATGCTATCCTGAACTACCCAGCTAACATAACAAACCAATCCCTCCCCTCCTAATTTCCTGCAGCCCCTTACTTTTGCTTTGTAAAAAATGTTTATTTTATAATGTATACATAACTTAATTACTTACCATGGTTGCTTGTCTTTATTTTTCCCACATAGTTTTTTTTTTTTTTGACAGAATCTCACTCTGTCACCCAGGCTGGAGTGCAGTGGCACCATCTCGGCTCACTGCAACCTCTGTCTCCTGGGTTCAAGCGATGCTCCTGCCTCAGCCTCCCAAGTAACTGGAACCACAGGCATGCGCCACTACACGTGGCTGATTTTGTATTTTTAGTAGAGACAGGGTTTCACCGTGTTGGCCAGGCTGGTCTCAAACTCCTGACCTCAAGTGAACCACTCGCCTCAGCCTCCTGAAGTGCTGAGATTACAGGCGTAAGCCATCGTGCCCGGCTCCACACACTTTTATATAATAAAATCTCTGCAGACATGGATCATGTCTGCTTTGTTCGCTGATGTATCTCTCCCAAGTGCTGGGCTAGTACTTGCCACTTAAAAAATGTTGTTAAACGAATAATTTTAAACAGACCTAGAGCAAGAAAAGAATAACATGATTAAGGTTAGAATAAACATGAACAATTTCATTTGCTCTGTTAATTCAAATTTAGAAATTAAAATTTAAATATCCATTTATAACATATTTCTTTGCAAACACAGATACACACTTTCTCGTACATTTATTTTGAAATAAATAAAAAAAGAAACCACCTGAGGCAATTCAGCACCTGGCCTTTCCATTTTACACATTAGTTTGTTTTTCTGCTTGCTTATTTGTCCCGTATGCACTACCACGTGACCTTCCGGATTTATTTTCTGACTCAGTGGAATAGATGATGATAATTATTTGCACAATACAGAAGAGAAGAAAAAATTGAATGACTTAAATTTCATTATGAAGGCTTTGTAGATACATATGTTTGCAAAATATGGATTGGTAGCAGCCTTCGTAAATATTGAAAAGGCAAAAAATACTATTGGCAACAATTCATATTTCTTGGTATGCAAAGCAACATAAAAATGGCTACTCTTAACTTTGAATCTGCTGCCAAGTTACTTCAATCAAATGGAAATTTGTCTTGATTTTAATTGACTTTATATTAAATCAAAAATTGCTATGTGATCCATAGTCCAGGTTATTAAAATAAAAAAAAATGGTTAGATATATTAAGTAGTCAAGGTAATCATGTCTTTCTATTCCTAATGAGGCCTAAACTCTGATTTTTTTTTTTTTTATCTCGCCCAAATGCCCATCTAAGGGGTCAGGGGATCCATGTCCTACAAACCATAAATTTTCATCAGATGGATCTTATTTAACCTTGTATATCATGACTTATTTCCAGGCTGACTCTGACATAGCATTACAAGACAAGGAAAAAAATAAAAATATTTCACACCCAAACATGTGATTTTTTGGTCACATTTTGAAATGATCCTGCAAGCCTCCGTTTGTGGGGGAAATTCACATCTGTAAAGAATCTCTATTAACATAGCCAGATCTTTTCCTTCCAGGCCCCTCCGGTTCTGAATAGATTAACTGAGAGTCTAGCACCTTTGAAAGAGTCTGAATAGGAAACATTTGTCATCTCTTGTTTCTAAGGGCAGTCATTATGAGACTTCAAAAGAGCCTTTGTCTCCACAATTTTTATCTTAACCTGAACATTTTCTTTCTATTGATCCCAGGTTCTCAGACAAAACACCATTGTTCAACCAGGAAACTGTTTAAATTTACCTATAGCCTGGGAGCCTACCCACTTTCAAGTTCCCCGCCTTTCTGAAACAAACCAATGTATTCCTTTAACGTATTTGATTGATGTTTCATTGTCTCATGCCTCCTTAAAATCTGTAAAACCAAGCTGCATTCCAACCACCTTGGGCACATGTTCTCAGGACCTGCTGAGAGCTGTGTCATGAGCCATGTTCACTCGTGTTTGGCTTAGAATAAATCTCTTAAAATATGTTACAGAGTTTGACTCTTTTCGTAGACATTAATTTCAAAGAATAAAATCGATGCTAATATACTCTGATGATCCTCTGTGCAGCTATTTCAATGTGGTAGCATTGAAAACATTATATATGTTAAGTTAAAAGATATGATAAGTTAGGTAAAAGGATAAAACCAAATAAATTAGTTCTATTTGTCATCTCATTAATGTAATTTCCATTGAACTTCCACTCATTCAGTTTTGAAGTGAAGTATGAATTGAGATTGATGTTGAAAATATTTTTTACACATTTCCCTCTATCTAGGCTGTTGGATTTGTCTTAAAAAAATAGCCATAATGACACTATCTGCCCTGCTCTGAGAATAATCTCTCTGAGTATACATTGGCCATATTGTAGTGTTTAATAGCATATATAAGCCAAGCAGCAAATCTGTGTTGTCAGATCTTACATTACAGAATTCAAACAAGTATGGTCCTTGGAGAGCTACATTTCTTTATGTACAATAGTGAAATGTGAATATATGCAACTCTCTAAGATTGTCACTATTAACATTTTAAGTTCAAGGTTTTCTGCAATATTGAAGAAATACAGGTACACTGATCGCATATCTGTTTTGCATGACTCTTTGCAAGGCAAGGAAAACTGCGTCTCCTCAGTAGGTGCATGCTATGTGATAATCTAGCATTATCTGAATGGGTATGAGAGTACATGCAACAAGAGTAGAAGAGGAGGAAAATAAAACTAAATAAGTGTTTTTTGTAGCTTTATACATTTTGTTCTAAACAACATTAAATTTTTTAAAAATAGTTTCATTAAATGTCAGCAATATGCTTGTAACAGTTGTTTTACAAAACTCAGAATTTATTTTATCCATATGTGCTGGTACACTAAAATATAATGCATACATCTATCTCACGCACCAGTATGCAAACTTCTCAAATAAATGTAAGTAACTTGAATTAAGAAACAGGTACAAAATAATAAACAGTAACTATTATTTTTTTCTCCAAGACTTCAAGTATAAAAATTGTATGTGTTATTCACTACATTGAAAATTTAAGAAAGAAAATCACAAAATATTATTTTGTGAACTAATGTAAGTAATAATTTCAGTAAAATTAACAAAACTTAAGGATATATGTTATACATATATTTACAAGCTAAGAATTTAAGGAAGAATCTTCAATGACATAAGGATCTTCCAATGAAGGCTTGTACTGTTAATATACACTAGTTAGTGTTCCCATTTTTATTTCAGTAGGAATTCTAGAGAATTGTGCATTTAAATGCAATAGTCTGTATATCTGTCACCAAGAGCAAGTTAGGAGAAGTAGTAACAAAATTTTAAATTATCTGAGAATAAATATTTTCAAAAGATGAACTAAACTCTTTTTGTAGAAAAAAAATCAAAAGTACTGCTGCCAGAAATATGAACTATATGAATAACTACATAAATTATCCATCTTCCAAAAATGGAGTCATAAAAATATTAAATCTTTTTCATTGCTTCTGTAATTACTACAAACTTGGTGGCTTTAACCACACAAAATTATTATCTTACATTTATAAATTATAAAAATTGCAACAGTATCTTTGGCCAAAAAGCAAAGTGTCAAAATTACTGTGTTTCTTTCTAGAGCTCTAAGGGAAAATCCATTTAATTATTCGTTTCTGTTTCTTGAACATTTTCTCCCATATACCTTGACCTATTGCCAGCTTCCTCCATCTTCAAAATCAGCAACATTTACATTTAGCCTTTTCTATGACAATTCTTCTGGATTGACATCTCTGTCTCAGTATTATCAAGAAAATATTCACGTGTTTTTACATGTAGTTGTCTTCCCCCAACTCTGAGCCCTACAACTTGAGGCTGTTCTCCAGAGGTAACTAGAAAGATTTCATATTACATATCTAATAGTACATATTATATATAAATATAAAATATATAATATATAAAGAAATACAACGTCTATATATGTCAGAAGTGGAAACGTGGCATCTATGTTGAATTTTCTGCTGTAAACAACCCTTTTTACTTCTATTGTCTTCCTTCTGAACTGCAGAAAAGAGAAAAGGCTGGTACCGTATGTCCTAGAAGTATTTCCTAGAATTCCCTTCCTTCTGCTATTCTGGGATGAGTTTCAGATTCCATACCAAGCAGATGAGGCTAGAGATATCTGGAATGTGCAGACTTGTGATTCATGGTAACTTCTTGACAAGGATTTGCAAATAACTTTTAAGCTGTAGCTTGAGATAGTTGATGGAAACAAATAATCCTAAGAATTGCTTGCAGGTTCCTACTGACGACATTAGGAGAACTGCAACTAATAATCTTGTAATAAAGGTGTCTAGTATCTGCTTCCTTAACTTGCAGATACAGCTTCCCTGACTTCTTTGAGTCTCCCCAAACTTCACTCCCCAAGTCTTCTAACACTCATGTAAACCCTAATAGTTATATATAAAATCATTATTTTTATACCAAATGCACTAATATAGTATTTGACAAATTATAAAAAAAAAAAGTGAGAAGAAAGAGCTAATAAATGGTGATGAAACAGCATGCTATCCATATTTTAAAAGATAGATTTTTCCTTCTTATCCACGAATAAAACCCCCAAGTAGAGTAAATTTCTGAATCAGAATAAATGTTACTCTCAAATTTAAAAAATGCAATACATTTATAAAAATTTTAGAGCAAGTGTCTTAAAATGGGATAGAAGAAAGCAGTTTTTTTTTTTTTTAATGAGCTAAAAGATAAATTTGGAGGCAACTCTCCATATATCTGCATCTACTTTTAAAGCTTATAGACAACTTAAAATTATAAAAATGGGTGAAGATGTGAAGATAGAGACCACTACTATTCATCCAATCTCCTCTTGTCCTTTTCTCACTGTAATATAGCTTAGTTTTTACTTGGGGGAGAAAAATACAAGCTAAATATCAGTTTCCCACTTTGAATCAAGTATAGCCATATCACAAAGTTCAGAACAATGAGTGATAATTTAACTGAGATTTTAAATATGTTTTCACAAAATTCTAACAGGCAATCGAGAGCAATGAGATCCACAAAGGCAATAAAATGCCAAAATAACCCCACCCTGCTAATCTAATAGTCATGACAATCAAAAACAAACTGGGGATGAAACTTTATATTTTATACCTATGTTGTTATTTTTCTGACAATACCCTATAATTAGAAGGATAGGTGCAACTTGAGATCTTTTACACTGTTGATAATGATTTCAGTTTTGATAGTATTTAAGAAAAAATCAGAGAGCAATTTGGCTAAATCTCCAAAAAGCTGAATTATTACCAACTTTTAAAAATTATTTATCCATTTTATTAGTTTTGGGATACATTGTCGGTGATAGTGCAGTTGTTTCAGAATTTTGCAAAGTTCTTATATATTAGTGTGTGTGTGTGTATATATATGTGTGTGTATGTGTATATATGTGTGTGTGTATATATATGTGTGTGTGTGTATATATATGTGTGTATATATGTGTGTGTGTGTATATATATTCCCAAACTATTACATGCATGTCTATCCTTCTTTTTGTGTGTGTATATATATTTCCAAACTACAGTTACTATATATCCATGTATCATATTTATGTGTTTGTGTGTGTATATCTTCCCAAAACTACTACTAAAATAGATAAATATATTACATCATAGTTTATTATTACAATGATGTCTTGCTAGTAATTGAAATAAGTAATTAAATTTTTATATAACCTCATCAATAAGTATCAAATACAGTGCTGTATGGAAAGAAAATCTCAAAAATTTTAGTTAGAATTGGACATCATACTTTTCAAGTCATACTGACTAGGGAACTACCTTTGAGAAGGTAGGAGAAAGAGTAGCAAGGATTAAACAATGTGAAATGTCAGCAACTTATCATAGAATTTGGTCATGTCACAGTTGACTGTTACGTGTCAGCAGTAAAAAAAAAAAAAAAAAAGAGTAGGGATTGTGTTCCACAGTCACTCAGGTACCAAGTCTCCTTTGATCATGGGGTTCTCCAGCTTTTAGGATCTCCTACTCCTCTGTATTCAGTCAGTAAATGTTGGATAGAGAGTGTAGAGAATTTTCTGTGATCTTTTCAATAGGCTTCATCTTGGGTGGTGTAAGTTGCTTTTACTCACTCACATCATATTGGTCATACTCAGTCTAATGAAAGCAGCTGAAGACAAGACTTCTGAATATAATCAGGCAGTATGATTTGTAGGTAAAGGAAATAGATAAACTGTAAAATGTAATTCTATAAAAATACAATTAATGGTTTTTGAAAACATACATTTATAGTGGATGTGTATTTGTTTTAGTTTCCTAGTGGTGCTGCTATAAAACATTAGCACAAACTTAGTGGACTAAAACAACACAAATATACTATAATAATTCTATAGGTTAGAAATCTCATTGTCCTTAACTCAGTGTTGGCAAAGCTGCATTCCTTGCTGGAAGCCTTAAGAGAGAATTCAGTTCTTTGCCTTTTCAAACTTCTAAAAGCTGCCAATTTTCTTGGCTTATGGTCTTTTCCTCCATATTTAAAGCCTGCAGTGTAGCGTCTTCAAAAACTCTATCTAACTCCTCTTCTGCCTCACTCTTGCTTTAAAGGACATGTGCGATTGCAGTGGGCCCACTAGGATAACCCAAAGACAGTCTTCGTAAATTAAGCTAATCATCTAATTAGCAAACTTACTTCCATTTACATCCTTATTTCACCTTTACCATGCAACATGATCTATCCATAGATTCTACAGATTTGGGTCTGGCATTTTTGGGTGGGAACATTATTCTACTTATCACAATATGTAGAAAATTATTGCCTAATGTAAACAACTTGTAATATGTATTGTCTCTCTCTGGATAGATTTCTAGAGCACTTCATCTGTATTTGCAATCTTATGCTTATTTTTAAAATATAGCTGTGAATAAACATCACAAAATTATTGGTCAATTCCAGTGGTTCATTCATGCTTTCATATTAATCTTTGTGATTTCCGGCATTTTAATTAGTGGAAATAAAAATACATCACATGTAAATGAATATGAATGAAGTGAAATAATTATAGAGAACTAGTTCAATGAAAAGGAAGAAATAATTTATCTTTCTTTTAAGCATAACACCTGTAAATTTAAATGCAGTTTTAAAAGGGGAAAAAATGAGTAGGGGAAAAATAAAAGAATTATGAAATGTACACTAATCATTAAGAAAAAAGCCCATTTGTCAGAAAAGAATAAATTACATGCCATTACAGAAATTATAAATTATCATTCAATTAAAAAAATAAGAACTACATGAACATAAGTTGACAAAATAGCAAAAATTTCAGATATATTCAGCATAGCCATGTACACAGAGAAAATTCTACCTTAACTTTGAAATTTAAAGTTCCTCCTGAGCTTGGTGGGGGAGGGGGCGGGTTGCACAGTTTCTGGGAAGAAGGAAGTTCAATTACAATCAGTAAAGTTTTCCACTACCAGCGGTAGGCTTTTGATGTGAGATTGCCACACATGGTTTATGTTCTGTGAAGGGCAGATATACAAATAGAAAAGCTCTGTGTTAAGCCTTGGCAAATGCCATCAGGAAGGTAGGAGGGCACAGTAACAAGCAAAGTTGTTACTGTAAAGAGAGTATAAATTTATGTCTCTTTGTCCCAACGAAAATGATCTTATTGAAAAAAATGTAGAAATGTAAGATGAAATGGTGAGGGGAACAGGAGGAGAGTCAATTACAAATTAACTTACAATTTTGTAAATTTTGAGATAACTGTAGACTTTAAAATATTTGAGTAAATATTTACATCTCTAAGTGAAATACTATTCAAAAAATTTTTTCACAGATGTGTCATGCACGTCCAGAATAATTATAATTTTAAACACCTCACTGAACAATTATAAAAAGTAGTATTGATTTTTCAGCTAAGAATTTTTTTTTTTTTTGAGACGGAGTCTCGCTCTGTCGCCCGGGCTGGAGTGCAGTGGCCAGATCTCAGCTCACTGCAAGCTCCGCCTCCCGGGTTTACGCCATTCTCCTGCCTCAGCCTCCCGAGTAGCTAGGACTACAGACGCCCATCACCTCGCCTGGCTAGCTTTTTGTATTTTTTAGTAGAGACGGGGTTTCACCATGTTAGCCAGGATGGTGTCGATCTCCTGACCTCGTGATCCGTCCGTCTCGGCCTCCCAAAGTGCTGGGATTACAGGCTTGAGCCACCGCGCCCGGCCTAAGAATTTTTAAATGTCTTAAAACTCTTCATTGAAAAGCTACTTTCTTTGGTAAATTAAATAAGGTTACTCTTGTGACCTGTGAGATGTTCATTATACTGTACTATTCCAGTGCTTTTTGAGGGTATATGCCACTCCTTAAATAACCATGACCATGGCAGTGAGATCTAGATTATGCTTGCAGGGTGTTTTCCTGAAAAGTGTGTACGCCAATTTTTTCAGACTCCTCTTATGTCTCTTTAATTTTGGACATTTTCAGTATCTTCATTGCCTTGAAAATTCTAAATGACTGAGTAATAATATCAATTGAGAAAATTATTGTTTTCATAGAAAATATGTCACAGTGCAGCTCTTTTACCTTTTGTTTTTGGATTGTTTAAAATTAATATAAGTTTAAAAAGCAAGATGGGTTATTTTTCTATGTGCAGGCAAAATATCTGAGCTATAGGGATGAATATGAGTATCAAATCTTTAAAGGCAAAAGGAAATTCAAGGAAGTCATCAAATTTCCTTAGACTAATCTATAGTTTCATTTCCCTTTTGTTTTGAATTTTGATTTATACTCAGCAATATTACAGTTTATAGACAGAATGTATTTTAAATTCTATTTAATGGCAGAAATTGTATTACTGGAATAAAATTGGACTACATTATTCTGCTTTAGAGAAAATAAGAAAAGACTCTTATGACACAACAATATGATTATTAACCTAAAGACAAAAAGAAAATGAAGACAATTTAAAACATAACTGTAGAAGCCAAATGAATAGTAACCTCTGTGGGTCAAGTTTTCAATAGAATAGATGGATGAATAAGTAGATATAGACAGAATTTGAGTAAGTGGGGATTTGGTGTTTTTTGTTTGTATGAGTGAATGTTGGAAAATATGGGAGATTGGCAGACATGAAAGTACAAGGATCTGTCCAAGAATTTTACAGAATTTCAAGTAAGATATTACAGTGGCTGGCCTAGGAAAGTGACTAGAGGTCTTTAATATGTATATTAAAGAGTGAAACGACAGGACCTACTGATTGATTAGGTGTGCTTCACAGAGTGAGAGAAAGAGGAGATATCAAGGAGTATTCAAAAATTTTAACATAAGCCACACAATAAATGAGTGGGGGGATAAGTGACATGGAGGGCATAAGTAGATTAGTACGTCTGTTGAAAGATGTATTTATTTTTGAGCATTTTGTGCCTTCATGACAAATTCTATTTAATGGCAGAAATATTATTACTGGAATAAAATTGGACATTATTCTACTTTTGAGAAAATAAGAAAAGACTGTTATGACACAAAAATATGATTATTAACCTACAGACAAAAAAGTCAGAGAATATAAAAATGAAATAAATCAACATAAACATGAAATTCTACAAAGGGAGGGTGAAAAATGATCTATGTTGAGGCCTAAAAAAAGATGAATAAAAATGAGAGGAATTAATTAAAGGGTATGGATTTCCTTTATGTTCATTGCTATTTCTATTAATAATGAGTAATCTTGTAATAAGTATTGTCACTTTATACTGTGAGGTAAGTTATCCTTAACATGGTTCGCATTATTATTTTAATTCTTTATGTCCAAATACGTCACTGTGGTTTCCTCTCTTTCCCATAGTTTTATTATTGCTTTCACTTTCAGCACCACCAATCCATTCTGGACACAACTGAAGGAGTGATCTTTTCAAAAATGTAATTTGGATTAAGTATTCCCTAACATAAAATGATTTAAATTCATATTGTATTATATTTGTGACTATGGGCATACTAAAAAATCAGATAAACTTTTCAAATTACTGTTAGGAAACAAAAGCTAAAATTATGAGTCTGCTTAATTTCTCTTGCAGAAATAGGTGTTGAGTTTTATTTCTGGTGGCCACACATTGCAGGAAATCAAAACCAGGCTAGCAGCGCTAAACTACTCACTGAATTGGCCCTTCTGCACCCAGGAACAAAGACAGTAAACCATCAGAAACTGAGCCCTATAGCTGTGGCTTTTATAGATATTGCTCCCCTGTGATAGTGAGAGGAAAAATGATAACCATTCCACTTTGTATCGGGCTAGGCTGCTCGAGGCATGATCTCTCCCTAGTTTCCTCTGAACAACAACCCCAAGTTGAGGGGCCCAGGGTTGGGGAAAGGCAACCATAAAATAATGGGTTGGGAATAAGTGAGCACAGATTTTAAAAAGTAACAGCACCCCCCGCAAACACCCATTGTGGAAACCCAAACCTTTTATAGTGAATAATAAAGATTTCAAAGAAAACGAGATAAAATAATGGTTTTTATTTATTAAATAAGGTAACTGACAGATCAATTCAACAATAGAATGTACATATATATATATATATTTTTTTTTTTTTTTTAAGAGATGAGGTCTCACTATGTTGCCTAGGCTGGAGTGCAGTGGCTATTCACAGGCATCATCCTAGCTCATGTAGGTTAAACTCCTGGCTTCAAGACATCCCCCAGCCTCAGCCTCCTAAATACCTAGGATTACAGGCAGGCCACCACACCCTGGATGGAAATTTTGTTTGTTAGTTTGTCTGTTTGTCTGTTTTTGAGACAGAATCTTGTTCTGTAGCCCAGGCTGGAGGGCAGTGGCGCCATCTCTGATCACTGCAACCTCCGCCTCCCAGGTTCAAGCGATTCTCCTGCCTCAGCCTCCCTAATAGCTGGGACTGCAGGCACCCACCACCACGCACAGCAAATTTTTGTATTTAGAGTGGAGATAGGGTTTGGCCAGGATGGTCTCAACTCTTGACCTCGTGACCCACCTGTCTGGGCCTCCCAAAGTGCTGGGATTACAGGCGTGAACCACCTCGCCCGGCTGAAAATGTTTTTAAAGAAAGTAAATTTATATTTCTTAAAAAGAAAAAAAAGTAAGTAAAGTGTTTAAAAAAGCAAATAGAGATAGACATCAGGAAATGATACAAAGGTAAATGAACCATGCTCGCTTCAGCAGCACATATACTAAAAAAGGTAAATGAACCAAATTAAATTCCTTGTAAAGGAAGATATTATGATTGCCACAGGAAAAAACAAAAGTGGAAACTCAGACTTCCTAAATTAGATACGCTCTGATCTAGTAATAGTCAAAGAGAATTGATCAACTAGTTATACTCAAGAATTCACTCTAAGTTACCAAAGGGAAAAAATAAAAGAATAGAATAAAAAGCCAAGTATAAATCCCTGGATGGGCGATTGAGAAACTCCATCAAACAATTAATAGACGTTTTTGAGAAAGAGCATAGAGACAATGGCAGACAAGCTGTTATTGAGGGTAATTGCTGACAATTGCCCTGGCATTAAGATTAGCATCTCCCTTTAATTTTAAAAGGCCATTGAGAGCCAAAGGCAATTAACTTAAATAAATCCACACATCTAGACACACTGTAGTAAAACTGTAAGACACTACGTCTTTAAAAAAATCTTTAAATATATTACAAACAGAAAAACAAATAATTAACTAACCACATGGCCTGAAAGGCCTGTATGACTGTATCTTAGAACCTACCAGTTCTCTAGGTTCTCACAGGGCTTTATTCCTTGGGCTCCAGGTAACTGCCATGTTGACCTTGATCATTTCTTAGAGTAGATCAAGTCATTTCTTAACCCAGCGTCTTCCTTTATTCTGTTAGGCAGAAAAATCATGCTTCTACTATACTTCTCATGATTAAGTTCTACTTGTTGCTCAGATTTCTGCTTAAATGTTTCTATCTTAGAGATAACTTTCTTGAGCTATCAACCTAAAACATTTTATCATGCACACTTACATTCTTTTATTTTTTCATGCACTGTGACCTTCACCTTCTTTGCAATGAACAGAAGTTGTAATTACTCAATTGTGTTTACATTTTTAAAAGATAATTGTTTAGTACCCAAGTATTATCTGGGAAATATATGATTTATCTTACGGTCAAGCACTTTTCCTAAGTATTTTCAAATGTGTGATTGTTTTTGGATGGATCTTCTTGCGGTCTTGCAGTGGACTTCATGAGTGAATTGTTTAAGCAGATAGGACATACGAATGTGTTTTTTCTTTCCCCTGCAGATTATGCATTAAAAACTGAGCGCTGCATGAAGCTCCTTGAACAGGAATTGCATTTAAAATATCTCTCTCCTTTGTGTGTCTATTCCCTGTCACATATCAGTCTAAAAATTTTGAAAATAAATTCTCTCACATACTCAGTTCCACAGCCTCCTAATTTTAACCAAGAGTGGCCAGCTAACTCCATGATGTTCAAACAAAAAACTGTGATGAACACATATTATCTGAGGATTTCTCTCAGGAAGGAAATTTGTCTGATTCTCTGTCTTGAGACCTACCTTGTGTAACAAAATGAGTATCTGCCTTTCATTCTTTGGAATTAATCAGGTTCTTCTGCAAATTCTCTTTGTTTATTCTTTGTTCATGCCTTAGAATTCTTTACTCATTTATTTACCTTTGCAGAATTGGGTTGTTCTCCCACTGATACCCTAAACCGGATGCAATGTGCTCTCTTCTGTTCAATTAATGATGTTCGATCATTCCCTGACTTGGTAAGGAGTCAGAACTTCCAGCTGAAGTTTCAGAGAAAGAGGGCTTTAGCTGGAAATCTTCTTGCCCCTATCCTCTATATATTTCATTACCTCTCAGCAGTTGCTGTCGTCCCTTGCTGATTTTCTGCTTTCTTGCAGGATATGTCTCCTTTGCAGGGACATGAAGCTCTCTAAGCCGTATTCTCAGATGAACATGTTATTATCTCTGATTCAGCTCTTTCCAGGATTTTTCAAAGAAAAACCTTGTTCTTCCAAGCAGCTTATGAACAATGTATTTGATGTCTTGTTATCTGTGAGCATATTTTTCTATTGTGCCTCCCACATATTTGCAAGTCTATAAATCTACTTCCCTTTGTAAGATCTGAAAGACACTTATGCATGGAGATCATACTCTGCTCTATTACCAATTTATCAAGAATCTCCTTCGTGATTTGTATGTCTGAACTTAGCCAGGAATACCAAAGCTTAGATATTCCTCTCAGAGATGGAATCTGATAGGTAAGTATGTAAATTCTTTAATGCTAGTGTGATAGATCTAAGCCTTGAAATATTGCTTATGATTAGCAGGTCCTTGGGAACATAGGCGCATGCTGTTCTGATTGAAGACTCTCATAAGATCTTTCATGCTCCCATGAAAATCTCAGATCTGTAGCCAACCTTAGCAGAAAATATATCACCATAACTCAAAACCTGGGTTACTGAGAATCCAGTTTCTTACTTAGATTTTTCTATGATAAGTTTCTATTTTCTTTTGTTTTTAAATAAATCCCACTGTAATAAGATTACTGTGTTCATAAATATTTTTATTCTCTACCCTTCTTTGATTGTTACATATATCATAAATTCTTATTTACTTATAAATACCTTACTGTCATTTCAATATCTGTCTCTAAAATATACTCAATGTAATAGACACTGTAATTACTTCACAACTTTTATGTACTACCTGGCACACAATGGGTGCTCAGTTTTATCATACAAAGAAGGACATTTTCTGATTACTTCTCTCTTACCTGACCTGCAGTTACTCTTGTTTTTCAATTCATACATCTTTACATAGTAACATCTGAACATATTTTGGTCCTTAACTTGCAGAAAAGTCCACTGTTCCCTTACTTTGAAATGAGTTACTCCTCCAACAACAAATGAACCCGTAAATGTTTGACTCAGGCTACAGCCAATGAGGTACCAAAGCAGTCATGGTGTGATGGAGTAGCTTCATCACAGCATTTTTCCTCTATATCATGTTGATTCTCACTCATGACCATTACCTTCTTTTACTCAAGTGTGCTTTCCACAAAGCATTCAGAATGCACAGAAGCATCCCAGATGACTCAGGCAATTAAAATAGAAACATGGTGAACTCCTGCAATCTCTCTTTCCATTCCCATCCTGATGGTGAAAGTAAAAGTCTAAAGGAAGATTAACTGATATGTGATTGATTACATAGCTTATCGTCTAAACAGAGACACTTTTGAGAGTGAAAGGGAAAACAAAATTAAATAAAATGATCTAATGTTAAAATAGTTCATTTTTACCACTATTATTACTGTGGAGGGTGTAGTATTTATATTACTATATTTTCAAAAATAAAATTGTTTCTAAAACAGATATAACCTAATCAGTATAATAAAACAAGATTTTTAAAAAAATTTTATTTTTATTTTGTGAGCAACAAATTACAAATGAACAGAGAAAATACTCTACATATTATTAAATGAATTAGTTTCTTAGCTTCTAGTTGTTTCTAATAATTATATTTTTATACATTTATTTTCAATATTAGTTTATTTTTTATAAAAGTTCCAGTAACCTCTTCAAAATTGTATTTTATTATTGCAAAATTTGAAATTAAGATAGTCTTTTATTTAAACCATGTTTTTTATTGAAAAAGTAATTTATCTTAAAATGTTGAACTGAAAACAAATTCTACTAATGAAGTATTTTCTTAAAGCTTTCTTTTTGCATTTTAATGTGTAAATACTTAAGCTCTAGCATTTTCACAGATGGTGCATTTTTTCTTTCATTTACAGTATCTTTTTCCATAAACATTTTATGACACACAACTTCTTTTATAGGCTCCCCTTACTTATGATTATTAACAATATTTTTTCTAGAGTTTGTAGACTTAAAAGTGAAAGCTCTTTTCAGATTTACTCCATTTAGGTTCAAGAATATTCATTGACCCAATTTAAAAATGTGTGTTCTATAATAGCATTTTTCCAAAAGTTAAGATATTCAAACTTAAGGTGCGGCTGAAATCAAAACTTCAAATTACAGGTGCGGTGGCTCATGCCTGTAATCCCAACACTTTGAGAGGCTGAGGTGAGTGGATCACCTGAGGTCAGGAGTTCAAGACCAGCCTGGCCAACATGGAGAAACTCTGTCTCTACTAAAAAATACAAAAAATTAGCCAGCATGGTGGCGGGTGCCTGTAATCCCAGCTACTCAGGAGGCTGAAGCAGGAGAATTGCTTGAACCCAGGAAGCAGAGGTTGCACTGAGCCGAGATGATACCACTGCACTCTGGCCTGGGTGACAGAGTGAAACTCCGTCTCAAAAAAAAAAAAAAACATATTCAAACTTCAAAATTAAACCGTGCACAGTGTTTCGGTTCGCCTTATTTAATGTTTTCAGGTTCTTTTTTGCTTCTGAAAGGAAAATTCTAAGTAGCTTTCTTTTGAAATATTTGTTTTCAATAGCTGCAATTTACAAAAAGCTTCAAAAGCTGTTGTTGCTAACTGTTTTAATGATAGAATATTTTACTAAATATTTTCAACTGGTATTGAACCAAATACAACCAAAATCCAGCAGTCAAAGATTTCTAAATCTGATCAATAGCTGGCAGTAAAAGGAGAATAAAAACTACAGTTGAAGCGAAGATTTAAAAACAAATCTAAATTTTAGCTTATGGAGATAATACGCTGACACCCATTTTTCCACTCTGCCTATGTACAAAAGAAAACTTCAGATATGAGTAAAATCACTTTAAAATAGTAGTCATTTCATCTAAATGGGAAGACAGACTTCAAAAAGTGATATGCAAAGAATTCTTTTACAAGCACTGTGATAATTCCTCTTCCTTGGAGATAATCTTCTTAAAATAACTATTGCCATTTCCTCAACAGATTTATGTCTTCTGGTTTTCCAGTGGTCAAGGTCATTCCTACAACTTCCATCATGGTTGTGAACGTAGACAAACATTTTATTCATGTTATCTATTCATCTTATATATTGGGAAATTTAAATATAATAGTTAAGTTTTCATTAAATGCACAATTTGTTCATGGAAAGGAAGTGTACATTATTTTGCACATGGAAAGTGTTAAGGAAGAAAAGAAAGAGTATCTTGTTATTAAAAAAAAAAAAAAACCTGAAAAAATTGGAATGGGAATTTAAGACAACAGGTATAATCTAAGTTTGTTGCCAACAAAACATATGGTCATCTTTAAGTATACAATACAACTCCTGTCACCTCCTATCCCTTAGTGGGGCAGTTTCTAATCATTGATCAAAAGAAAAGCCTCTTTCCTTCCTGTCCCACATTCTGTCCCATAATGCTTCTCGACATCCACTAATTTCTAACAAATACACAAAAACAGAATTTGGTGACCAAAAGACCTCAAATTTAACTCATCAAAATAAGTGATTTGGTGGAAGTTGTCTATACTTTTCTTGACACTGTTTGTTTTTAATATCCAACTTAACATTTGTGTTCTTGAATATTGGGTTTAGAAATCTATGTAACATGTTACCTGCTAAATAAATTATGGTGATTTTCAAGGTATGGCACCTAATAAATGTTTGCTGACAATAATTCCTGTGTAACTCGTATCTGGAAACAAAACATCTTACAGAGCCATTTGAAAATGTTGTTAATAACTTTCCTTTTTGTGACTCAGCATCTATTTTTAAGATACATAGAATTTCAATTTGAATTGTACCATTATATTTCAACTTTTTTCCCTATTCTTTTTCTTTCACTTGAAGGACTATCATACCAAATGCAGAATAAAGAATAGAACTTCTTGTAATGATTTGATTATAGCTTGTTAAGAATAGACTTGTTTTTCACTCATCATTCTCTCTTCAATTTTTCACTGAGCTGTGCTCTTTTAGAAATTTTGTTGAGTGGGAAGATGTGAGCTTATGTAAACATGCATTGAACAGCTGAACTGGAATGTTTATAGCCCCAAACAGGAGATTACTCATTGGCACTAGTACAATGCACAGACATTTTCATGCATGCACTGTAATTGCAATATTGTATTTGAGGAAGAATGTGTTTGATAAAGAGTGAAAACAATTCTACAATTGCTTAGGGAGATAACATTGGTTAAGTTAACTAAATCACTGTTTCATCTACTGGTTTATATTTCATCAGATCTAAGGAACATTATGCTATAAAGCATGGTGAAGTGCTAAATTATAATTAAATAAGACATGGTATAATTAATTCTAATTCATCCAATTGAATGATTCTATTCAATTTTGTATGTATGTAATAGTATTATCCATACAGAAATTACCCAGTCACCTTAATGTGCATTTTACTTTTTTTCCATTTGTGAAAAATCTACTATCAATTTCTATCCTACTGTTTTGATCAATCTGTCAAAAATGCTTGCTCTAGGTGGAGAATAATTGAATCCAATGCACTATTATTCTGCTTAAACCAATTTAATAGAATTTCCCATAAAATTTTCTTCAAGTTGGTCATTTGAATTTTAGAATTTTATGTAAAACAAAACAAAAAAAACTCTTCTGATTATTTTATTTAACTTGCAAAGTATTAAGGAGATGTCTTTGGGAAGAGATAGCAGACAGATTACACGTTTTTATATTTTTGCTTTACAATCCTTTGCTATAGTTCCTATAGTTTTTTTTAAATCTTTTTCTAAGGATAAGAACATCCCTCATAATAGCCTTTTAAAATGCTGATCTGAAAGTGGAACTATTACCAGAAGGGGGTCCCTATCCAGACCACAAGAGAGGGTTCTTGGATTTCACACAAGAAAGAATTTAGGGCAAGTGTGCCATGCAAAGTGAAAGCAAGTTTATTTAGAAAGTAAAAGGAAAAAAGAATGGCTACTCCATAGACCTAGCAGCCCTGAGAGCTGCTGGTTGCCCATGTGTATGGTTATTTTTTGATGATATGCTAAACAAGAGGTGGATTATTCATGCCTCCCCTTTTTAGACCATCTAGGGTAACTTCCTGACATTGCCATGACATTTGTAAACTGTCATGGTGCTGGTGAGAGTGTACCAATGAGGACAACCAGAGGTCACTCTCATGGCCATTTTAGTTTTGGTGGGTTTTGACAGGCTCCTTTACTGCAATCTGTTTTATCAACGAGGTCTTTGTGACCTGTATTTTGTGTTGACCTCCTGTCTCATCCTGTGACTTAGAATGCCTTAACCGTCTGGGAATGCAGTCCAGTAGGTTTCAGCCTCATTTTACCCAGCTCCTGTTTAAGATGGAATTGCTCCGGTTTAAATGCCTCAAAGAGAACCACGTTTCAGCTTTCAAATTGGATTTGGAAAGAGCTGGAGTGTTGCTCCCACTCTTAGAGCAAGATAAAAAAGCTATACAACTGCTAATTAATGACTTTTCTTGAAACCATCAGAGAACTGAAGGTCAAGCAACTTACCTAAAATCTCTCCCCTTGAGGAGAGAGAGAGAATCTAGGCCTTTGCTTATCTTGAATAGCCACCTTTCAATGTCATAACATCTAGTTAGTAGATTCAACTGGAAAATATAAATGAGTTGCAAAAGGCTAAGTATGAGTTCACATGAGAATGTGAAACTACAGCTGACCAGAGACAAAAAGGAATTTCTTAGTCTTGCACTTGCAGGCTGTTCCTCCTGGAACCCTGCCAGGTGCTCACATGGAAGATCAGGGAGAATCTTTAGAAACCATTCCCGTGTGGTGTCGACTCAGGTAGGAGGCACAGGCACTGCAGAAATCCTTCCAGATCTATCTCTCGTCTTTCCCATATGGAACAAAAACCTTAATATACTGGAATAACAACAACAATAAATGTATTCTTCAGGCATTGGTGGAAACTCACTGCAGAGAAAGTAGGTGGAAAGAAACAGAAAAAAAGAAAAAAAATCTACCCTGAGAATAGATATAGAGGTGGCAGAAACAATCACTGTATGGGAAAAAAGGGGAAGATAGAAGAATGAATCTGTAAATATAGAGATAGAATTTTAGAAATCAACCAATCTAAACAAAGAGAAAATAGAATAAAAGCAGTCAACAAAGCCTCAGGGGCCTGTGGGAATATAGCAAAAACTAAAACGTTTATGTCACTGAAATCCTAGAAGAAAAGGAGGAGAATGAAGCTGAAAACGTATATAAAGAAATAATGGCTGAAAATATCTAAAAACTTACAAAAATACACAAACCTGCATAACAAAAAAATCAAGCTGAGTAAACCTCAAACTGGATAAGTCCAAAGAAGTATAGGACAAGAGACGTTATAATCAAGAGGAGAGACAGAACTAGCCAGATTTCCCAGGCCTAGCTGGGGAAGGTGAACGCACCCACCTGTAAACACAGGGCTGCTAACTCAGCTCACACCTGACCAATCAGGTAGTAAAGGGGGCTCACTAAAATACAAATTAGGCTGACAGCAGGAGGTAAAGGAATAGTCAAATCATATATTGCCTGAGAGCACAGAGTGCGGGGGGAATGGGGCATGTGGGAGGGGGTGTGGACAGTGATGGGGATATAAACCCAGGCATTTGAGCAGGGAGGGACAACCGTCGTACGGGAGCTCTGGCTTCACTCTATTAAATTTTGCAACTATACACTCTTCTGGTCCGTGTTTATTATGGCTCGAGCTGTGTAGCTTGCCGACCACCACTGCTGTTCGCCACCGTTCCAGACCAGCCATTGACTTCCACCCCTCCAGATCTGGAAGGGTGTCCTCTGCATTTCTGATCCAGCAAGGCGGTCCCCATTGCCACTCCCGATCGGGCTAAAGGCTCACCATTGCTTCTGTGTGGCTAAGTGCCCAGGTTCGTCCTAATCGAGCTGAACACTAGTCACTGGGTTCCATGATTCTCTTCCATGACCCACAGCTTCTAACAGAGCTCTAACACTCACCGCGTGGCCCAAGGTTCCATTCCTTGGAATCTGTGAGGCCAAGAACCCCAGGTCAGAGAACAAAAGGCTTGCTGCCACCTTGGGAGTGGCCTGCCACCATCTTGGGAGCTCTAAGAACAAAGACCCACCTGTAACAAAACTACTGAAAAATAAAGACACAGAAAAAAATCTGGAAACCAGAGAGACAAAAAAGGCACGATACATACAAGAGAAAAACGATAGAAAAGATCATAGAATTATTATTAAAAACCAGGGAGATAAGAAGTAAAGGACACAGTACTATTCAAATCCTAAAGGAATAAAACTGCCAATTCAGAATTTTACATCAGGCCAAAAAAAAAAAAAAAAAAGCCTTCAAGAATAAAGGATAATTCAAGACAACCTCAAAAGAATGTAAACTAAGAAAGATAATTTGTGGCCATCTGATTACACAAAAATCAACATCAAATAATTCAAACTGATATAAAGAATTTAATAAATAAATTGAAGAGAAGGTGAACACCTTCCTTATAAGAGAATTCTGATTCATAAATATAAAAAACTAGGTTAAAAGGAAAATCATCATGAGAGCACTACAGCATTGAAGGCTGATCAATGCTAAAATTCATAGTCAAAAACTTTAAAGAGAATCAGAAGTTTCAGAGATTCAAAGTGTTTCCCTCAAAATATTGGCTTACTATGGTGTTTTTAACACATGTTCAGAAATGAGGCTTGATTTTTTTTCCCCTCTTGAGTGTGGCTGAACTTAGTGATTTGCACACAATATCTAGTACCTCCTGATACAATGGGATAAGAAGGCATTCCACTTTGTGGTATTCACACATATTTAAGTAGAAGAATGTTCTGTAAATTACCTGTACAGTACCCTTCAAAAGGTCATGGAGAAAAAAACAATAAACAAACTGTCATAGAGTAAAGGAACCTAAGGAAACATGTTATCTAAATGCAATGCAATATCCTGGATTGTATCCTGGAGAGAAGAAAGGACATTAGTGGGAAAATCAGGAAAATGTAAATAGAGTTTGCAATTGCACAAAACATAATTACTAAGTTTTGATAACTGGCAAAACATGTAAACATATAAACAAAATGAAGAAGCTAAGTAAATCTCAAATAGAACAAATCCAAAGAAATATGTTTCAAAGCACAGGTTTCGACAGTAATGAAAGCTAGGTGAAGGATATAAGAAAGTCCTATGTTACCTCTGTTATGCTTTTAAATTGAAACATTATTTCTAAGTAAGAGGAGGTTGTAAAAATCTTAAGACCAGTATCTGTGATATTTCCAGTTCCAACAGTTCTAACAGTCCTCGTTTTTACTAATTTCTTGTTTTAGATGAATTATTTCAAGTTATCTGCAAGAAATACACTGCCCAAATATACAAGTAAACAGGCTTTCCTAAATATTTAATCTTAAATGAGAAGCACATTTATGAATTCACATCCTTTAATGCAGTCTTTCATTTGAATTTCACATGGATGAGTCAATAATGCAAATATGCTGCATGATCATAGAAAAAATGTTTCTGACAGCACCATTCTCTCACCTAGGGGAACATTTCCATATACATATAATTGCTCCTTAAGTGACAACAACTATGAATTTCTATTAATAGGGACAATGTTTTCTCCTGCCCTTAGACTGCCTCTGGGAAGATATCATCCCACATGTGACTGTGCCTCAGCAGTCCTGCTTTCCACTTTGCAAAATCAATGGCTTGTATAACACTTTATATTTTTGCCCTTACATTATTTCTAATTCCTTCAAATCATCTAAGGACTTGACATAGAATTATGTTCCACATTCTTGTGAACTTTGATGAAGAAAATGTCATCTATTTATTTAAATGCCTGTGAAAGTGTTTTTACTTTATTTATCCACACTATCTTCTAGGTAATGGTTTTGTATTTTCCTTGTACCTTATGTATGGAGATGCAAATTTATAAATTCAAAATAAATAATCTGAATTCTATATAGAAACTACAAATCACTACAAGCTAGAAAGACAGCTTCATTTTTCACTGGAAGTTTAAATCTGATTTGGAAAATCACTGTGATTCTTTGTATCTCCCTATGTCTATTTGCTACACCACAAAATCATTAATGAGTCAATCCATTCTCCTTAAATGTCCGTTATGTTTTTTTTTGTCATTCTGTTTAATTAAATTATACTTATTCCCATATTAACTCACAGTAATAACCATCAACAGATGCCTAAGTTATCCACAGTCTATAACCTTCAAAAAGTCTCAAACCAGAGTCACTTCTTAAAAAACAGTTTACTGGAAGAACCCAGCTTCCATTCAACTTACTTTTACATGAATCACTAAAATATAAACAAGAAAAAAATAAAGAAAAAATGTTATTTACTCTATATAAATGATGTGCTGTTTTAACCGTCTTATTCATTCATATGTTCACTCTGTAATGTGGGTTAAATTAGAAATCCCCCTTTGAAGATAAATTTCAAATACTGAATACTCTAGTGTTTATGCTTCATTCCCTGCACTTTTGTTATTTGTGTTTGTAGGTGATAATAATCTTTTTACTTTAAACTTCCTCGACTACTAAAGAAGTATTGAGATTTATTCACATAGTAAAGTGTCTAGAATATAGTAGAATCTCAAAATAATTTGGATTATGATTTAAGGATATCAAAAGATAAAGAGTGTAAGATATTGGCACAGCATAATTAAAGACATTAGATAAATTATTAGGTTCGTAAATATTGATAGAATCTGTTCAATTTATTTTACCATTGTCTTGGTGTTCTTATACAATTCTAACTTGTGCCAGAGCTCTGCAAAGAAGTAGTGTATATCAGGAGTCCCCCTCACCCTCAAAATCCTTATTCCCCTGTAACAAATAAAAATTCAGCCGGGCGTGGTGGCTCACGTCTGTAATTCCAGCACTTTGGGAGGCCGAGGCGGGTGGATCATGAGGTCAGGAGATCGAGACCATCCTGGCTAACACAGTGAAACCTCGTCTCTACTAAAAGTACAAAAAATTAGCTGGACGTGGTGGCGGGGACCTGTAGTCCCAGCTACTCGGGAGGCTGAGGCGTGAACCCGGGAGGCGGAACTTGCAGTGAGACGAGATCGCGCCACTGCACTCCAGCCTGGGCGACAGAGCGAGACTCCGTCTCAAAAAAAAAAAAATATATCAGCTAAGGTTCAACAATAATAAATTATAATTTCTTCCTGATTTGGCATATATTTTTTCAGCATGGGTGACTTCTTAATCCTCATTAGGTATTCTTAATCTCAATTAAGTCATTTTTAATTACTTATAACCCACAAACACTGGGTCAGTTCTTATTATCGCAGTAGATTTACGGGATAGATGAAGGAGAAATTAGTTCATGTTGTTTTTGTCTGGTTTATCTTCATGGGGAATTTCTTATATTGATTAAGCCCTCATGAGAAAAGCATCCTGAAACTCTTTGCAGGAGAACAAGGCACTCTGGATCATACCCATTGGTGCAATTAAAGATAATGGAGAAAACTTGCTTAGTAGAGAGACTAAAACTATAGTTACTTTGACACTCAGAAGTAGCTTATGCCTACCCACCATATGACCTTTTTGGTTGTATAAAGTTCTATTCTGAGATAAATAACTTTTTTCTTCATCAAATTGATTTCTAGGAAGTCTACTCCTTGAAGATGCTGAAGACATTAGCCTTATTTACCACGCGAATTGTTGTAAAGAATCTGTTTTGTTCTTTATCCGCATTTCCTATTACCATTTCCCATTTTAGACAACATTATCTTAATACTTATCTTTGAATCAGTAGACGAATATGTACATTTACAAAAAAGAAAGGTATTATCTTTGTTCTAAACGTGATTTCTCTTATATGGTGCACAGGCACTCAGTGTAAGAACCTTTTCATGCCACCCAAAGCCTACATGCTATGCCAAACTAAGGGAAACATTATGGAAGCCCTTATATTTTTTAAAACTCTAGATATAACCAATGCATTCGTGGGAAATCTGCATCCAGAGACTCATAACACAGGTTAAATTATTACTGTATTTCTCTTGAGTTCCTTTATACATTTTACCAACTTGCATAGTGTGTAATTTTGTAGAATTGCTCTACAGGAGTAAGAGTGATGGCTGTTTTCTAATCCATGCTGCCCTTTTCGGCTATCATTGCTATGGGGTATGTTTTTCTTATTAAAAAATACATATGCTCACAAAAAAAAATTGTATTGCAGCTGTTTCAAAGTCACAAAATTCGGT
Source organism: Colobus angolensis palliatus (assembly GCF_000951035.1). Lineage (NCBI taxonomy): Eukaryota > Metazoa > Chordata > Mammalia > Primates > Cercopithecidae > Colobus > Colobus angolensis. Next base: position 3,187,704 of record NW_012113919.1, read on the forward strand.
GAGCTTATTATAAAGAATAGTGATGAATAATTTATTCTCCTAAGATAGTTGTTTCACATTTATTCTAGTATCTCCTCTTTTTGGCATTTTGTGCGTATGGTTAGAATTCTTGAATACATCATTCAATCTGCGTCTTAGGATATAGATAGTTAGGAATGATAATCTTATGTGATCCTTTAGTTTATAATTCTATCAAAGAGAACAAAGAAAACTCATATTGAACTAACTTCAAAGTGCTTATCTCAATGGGAATCAGCTCTCACAGACACATCCACTGTACATAGGCTTGTTATCCATTCTGATAATATCATACTAGACTTATGTGCGTTAGTGGAAAAAAAGATTCACCCTAGTGAATCATTTCCAGTCATCACTGGCAGAGATTAACAGAAGTAAAATCAGAGCACCCAATAAGAAAATTATGTTTTTAGATATCTACATTTTGTATGTCCAATGCTTTCTATCAGGTTTTCAGTACCTGTGTTGAAAATGGCATTACTACTTTATTTATTTATTTGAGATGGATTCTCACTTTGTCATTCATGCTGGGGTACAGTGGCACGATCTAGGCTCACTGCAAACTCTGCCTCACAGTTTAAGTGATTCTTCTACCTCAGCCTCCTGAGTAGCTGGGATTACAGGTGTCCACCACCATGCATGGCTAATTTTTGTATTTTTAGTAGAGACAAGGTTTTGCCATGTTAACCAGGCTGTTTTTGAACTCCTGGCCTGAGGTGCTCAGCCTACCTCGTCATCCCAAAGTGCTGGGATTACAGGCATGAGCCACTGTGCCTGGCTCTATTTACTTTTGCTGTCTGCAAGAGTGAGAAAAACAAATCACTCACTTGTTTCTAGTAGTTTCTACAGTGACTAAGTTAGCCCTAGAGCTAGAATGTCCTTCACATTCTGTACAGTGTTCAAGAGAATATTTTGTTTACTTTATTCCATTTTGAATGAGAATGTGTATGCCCTGCCTTAGATAAAATGAAGTTCTGTAATATGTAAAAAGTGTTATGTAATAAATAAGTAATTTGGAGAATGTTGCATATTATACTACAGTAGAATCATATGGTATTGCTCTTATTCAAATTTTTCTTATTATATTTACTATGAGTAAAAGAGAGAAATCCATGTAAATTCAGCAGGTCATACTGTCATTTGATTCCATGAGCACATTGTATGGTTATGAGATGGGAATATTAATGTAGACTTTTTATTCAATTATCAATTTCCTTTACAGAAGACGCACATTTCCAAGCTAAGTATAAACCTGGAAATGAAAACACACTGTAGTTTTTCTTAGTAAAACACAGCCAATGCACTTTTGCTATTTGGCAAAATAAATAGCCTTCAATTGCTTATTCTGTGTTGGTTTAATAATACTGTTGGGTAGGAAGGAAACAGCTTTTGGAAAGGAAGTTCTGACTCAAATGTGACCTCAGTGCTTTTTCTTCTCCGTGTTTGAAAATGCATATTAAAATATTAAAGATTAAAAAATTCTGCAGTGTGGAAATCTGGGGAAGAAAATATCTTGGCTGACATGGAACTGATTTGTTTCATCTGACTTTCTCGGGTATCTTATTTTGTTGATTATTCATGCTTTCTCAGTCCTTTGTTTCTTAGTTCTTATCACTTTTAATGTGTCCCATCTTGTAAAGCAAACAAGCATGAAGCATACACACACACACACACACACATGCACACACACACACACAAACACAAGCGCACGCGTGACTTAATGAAATATCACACTCCAGCTGCTTTTATGTCTCATTTAAAAATAAGTACCTTTATTCACTCACATTACATCATTTCCCATTCATTTCTTTGCACACTAAGAACTGAAATTTAACCCAGCACTCCAGTAAATCTTTCCATGGCAAGGTCTCAAAAGTCCCTAAATAAAATATAGCATTTTTAATCCTTACCTTGCATATATTTCAAGAATCATTTAACACTGTTAACTTCCCCTTTATTTTAGAGCACAGGCTTTATTTAGGTTTTATGTTTCCATGCTCTACTTATTTTAAAATTGCATCTCTCAATTAACCGTGCAAATTCTTCTTGCTATACCTGATCCCTAAGTCTTCATAGTTGTTGTTTGTCTGTTTTTCCCAAATTCGTATCATTCAACACACTTTCCCTCAGTAAACTCATGCACTCCAATGGTTTCAAGTTAAATTTCTAACTCTGTCCTTTTTTCCTACTCTAGAATTATCTATAAAACAATCAAACATATAGGTATATATATTTACAGACAAGACAGTCCAACGTTTGTCATGAAGGCACAAAATGCTCAAAAATAACTACACCTCTCAACAAATATACTAACCTACTTATGCCCTCCATATCACTTATCCCCCCACTCATTTATTGTATGGCTTATGTTAAAATTTTTGAATACTCCTTCATATCTCCTCCTCTCACTCTGTGAAGCACACCTAATCAATCAGTAAGTCCTGTCCTTTCACTCTTTAATATACATATTAAAGATCTCTATAATTATTTTTACATCCAGAGTCACTTTCCTAGGCAAGCCACTGTAATATCTTTCTTGGAATTCTGTAAAATTCTTGGACAGATGCTTGTACTTTCATTTCTGCCAATCTTCCATGTTTTCCAACATTCACTCATATAAACAAAAAGCACCAAATTCCCACTTAATCAAATTCTATCTATATCTACTTATTCATCCATCTATTCTATTGAAAACTTAACCCATAGAGGTTTCTATTCATTTGGATTCTACAATTATGTTTCAAATTGTCTTTATTTTCTTTATCATCATAAACTATATCTTTACATTATGAAACAAAAAACAGAGATATATTTAAAGAAAATTTTTTTGTGAATATAAATGTTTCCAGAGTCAAATTTCAATGCAGTAAAAATAATGAGTTGTTTTTCTTTTTTCAGCATTGAAAGACTATGAAAAGCAGAATTAATTCTAAATGAATAAAGTATTATTTAAATTTATAACTGTATGAAATAAGATGTTAACGTGAAGGCATTATATATCGCAAACTTTGGTGTTACAAAATCTTATTCCAACCTTGACTATAAGGATAACTTCAAACAAGTCACAGCTCATTCTCACAAACAAAATAGAATACTGCTAAATAGACTGAGCATTTTTAGTAAGAACAACATAAATGATAAATATTTGAAAGAAAACTTATTTCTCTATCATCACTGAAAATAGAACAGAAAATTCCATCAGTACACAAAAGAGTTGTAGAAAGCATTTACAGCTCTTCTCTTCCCTGTCAGTAAAATATAAATTTAAACCTGAAAAAAAGTTCTAATGGTCACTATTCTTGTATAATGCAAGCTCTTGCTTGTAGGACTTATGTGTACATGTGTAATTCTTTTAAAAAGGGAAAAAAATGACCTACTATAGTTTTTTATTATTTTGATTGTTTCCAAGAAGTGAACCAACAGAAAAGAGACTTTGCATTCTCTTTCTGTCTACTACTTCTGTACAGGAAACTGTATAATTATTCTTTCTGCCACAAACTTCTAGGAGCCTTACATTTGCAGATGAGAAAGGAAAGTTAGTTGGTGCTTGTCTGACTTCCAATAAAATAATGTACTAATCTTTCTTTGTCAGTGATGTCTGCATCTCATTGATTATTTGTAAGAATCCATGAAATTATTGAAATTATTTTTTTATGTTCAAACCATGTAATTTCTAATGTTATGATTAATAAGGCTGCTATTAATATGATTTCATTGTTAATAAAGTAAAAATAACAATAATAAATTTGAAATTTGAAGACCACATATCTCAGATCACCAGGATATGTAGTAAGTGGTAATGTGTGTGCATGTGTTTGAATTTATATTAGCACTTTACAGTTTACTATTCTTTGTCAATGTCGTATTTACAAAAACTTGTGTTAGAAAAGGACATTTATCTTTATATTTTATATTAAATAATATAGAGGCTATTTTGCAGGGAATAAGTCGTATCCCTCTTAATTCTTAACTAGAATGTTGCTTTAAAGTGAAAAATATGGAAAGCATATTGCAAATATCCACAGAAGCTAATTTGTGAGCTTAACAATGCTACTTCCTTTTATTCTCACATCCCATAGATTACAGAGAAAAAAAACTGGAAGATTTTATATCTATAGAAAAATATAAATTCAGCATGTTAAAATAGATATATGCCAAATGAGAGTCATAATTGCTCTTTCTGACACTACAGTGTTAGCATGTAAAATGTGTATTTAAAAAATACATTTAAAAAATACCCTTAACTATAGAATAAAATTCATACTCAACAGGGTAGATTCTTTGACAACCTAGATTAATCCTCTATCTTTAGTTTCAACTTAGCAATTCTTCTCAGTATGCCTTAATGATTTCAGACTTTTAGATCTTCTCGGAATTTGCTAATAACATCTCATTATGTTTAATAATGTATTTCATTACCAAATTTAGATTACATGCCTTTTAGCATGTGTCACATAGCACTGAAGTGATTCCAAATAGTTACAGAGTTTGCTAAATGAGAGACCACATGAGTTGATGTGCTAAAAAATATAGTTGTAATCTGCCGGGCGTGGTGGCTCACACCCCTAATCCCAGTACTTTGAGAGGCCGAGGCGGGCAGATCACGAGGTCAGGAGATCCAGACGATCCTGACTAACACGGTGAAACTCCGTCTCTACTAAAAATACAAAAAATTAGCCAGTCGTGGTGGCGGGCACCTGTAGTCCCATATACTCCAGAGGCCAAGGCAGGAGAATGGCGTGAACCTGAAAGGCGGAGCTTGCAGTGAACTGAGATCACTCCACTGCACTCCAGCCTGGGTGAGAGAACCAGACTCCGTCTCAAAAAAAAAGAAAAAAAAAGAAAAAAAGAAGAGAAAACATAGTTTTAATCTCTCTCCCCATGAAAATGTTACATCACACCTTATCAGACCATTGGCTTCAAGTAGTGAACTTTCAAACACATATACTACCAATATTTTGACATACAATTTGAGAATGTACACTGTGGCAGGCCTACTCTCTGCCTGCGGGTAAGCTTTTCTCCAAAGCCTTGCCCATATCCCATGGCACTGCTCCCTAGCATTAGGGACCTTGGGCTTTGTTGTGAATCTCCACTGTGATGGTTAACCCATCGCATAGAAAGATGTGCCTTGGCTGGGTGTGGTGACTTTGAAAGGCCTAGTTGGGAGAATCACTTGAGACCAGCCTAGGAAATATGGTGAAACCCTGTCTCTACAAAACATACGAAAAAATGGCTGAGTGTGGTGGAATGTGCCTGTGGTCCCAGCTACTATGGAAGCTGAGATGGGAAGATCACTTGAGCCAAGGAGGTCGAGGTCGCAGTGAGCTGTGATTGCACCACTGCACTCCAGCCTGAGCAACAGAATGAGACCCTGCTATGCCTCAAACTTCCATTACATTGTACATGCACACAGGACTGCTTCCATTGTAATTTAGCAACTAGTCTTTAACACTGGACTCTAAGCAAAATTGGAAGTCCTTCACTATGTGTTTAATGTACTCTGTCAAGTGTATTCCCTGTGAGATTTGTTATCGTTTTCTTGTTCTCTTCTTGTCTGTAAGTATTGTGAAAAAAATTCTAAAAATATCTTTGTATGGAAATAAAACATTTGATTGGTGAAATCATACTTTGATCACCTTCTTTTTAACCACACGAAAGAGAATGTCTTACATTCTTCTGTTGAAGATTGGACATGATGTATTGGGTGCAAGGCAGTGAGGTATGTTGGCCTTCAATTTTATATTTCTGTGGCTGAGAGTTCAGCTTTGCTTGCATTCTGCTTAAGCTTTAGCGTCGAGGCTAAAATTTCCTCTAGTATGCTTGTTGTCTCCCCTGTTGTTTTGGGTTTTCCTAGAGACTCCCTAAATAGATTCTGAGGCTTGCAGGTATTTTAACTATAATAGCTCATAATTATAAGGAACACTATGGATGTGGTTGGAAGGTGTTGGCAGAGAGAAGCCTTCTGTAATTCTATGATTAGGTCTTAAGTCTTTTAATGAGGCTGAGTTGGCTATTTCTCTTCCCCCATGTGGAAGGACAGAGGGAACTGGAGATGAATAGTTCTTTTTCCTCCACCTCGGTGAGGTTTTGGTAAAGCCCGGTAGAGTTAGGCTCCAGTGAAATAGTTTCACTTAAGGGTAGGCCCTGTAAAGGATAACAGAGAGCTCTGAGCATATCCAAAAATATATTTCCCCTCTCTGCGCTGAAATCAGGATGGTGTTTACCTTCCATCTTTATGGTGCGAAGCAGTAGGGCTCCTTAGGGGTAAAACTCTGGAAAGTGTAGAAGTTTCCCCGAGTCTGGGACCCCTTGGAGTATTTTCCTCTCAAACTCTTCTACATTAAGCCTCCATCAATTTGTCAATTACAGCTTAAGACTCCCTAAGTTATTATCTGTCTCTGGGCTTCTGTTCCTAGGCTTCTACTGAGGTAAGGTGTTATTCTTGTTATCTGCCTGTCTGTTTCTTCAATTTTAGGATAGGCAGTTTGCCCTGTGACTTCAATTATCTGATGGATGTAAGGAAATAAGTTGATTTTTAGTTTGTTCATTATTTTTACTTGTGAGGATAGGAGTGGCAAATTCCAAGCTCTTTACATGTCAAATTAGAAACATGATAGAAACTTAAACATTTGTCTTTCACTTCTCACACTCTCCACCTAGATAAGTGAAATTTCTTTTGATTTTGAAGAGCAATGTTCATTAAGTTTACCTGAAATAATGAGGGTATCATTCTAGGACATTAGCAATAAGGAAAGCAAGAACTCAGACCAAAGCCAGAAATAATTGAAAGAAAAGGATCAAATAGGCTTGACAGTATCTAAGGTAAAATATGATTACTTGCAGGATGCAACAGAGATCTACTAGTAACTCCTACCAGTGCCACATCCACAGTTTCCATCACAGCTCACCCCTTTCTGTGAACTAAGTTGAATTGACTAACCACAGTCTAGTTCAATGTTCTCTATTTCCGCTTTTCTAGTTTTTCATGAACACCACATTCCTTATAATCATTTTTCTCTATATAAATCTTTCTTCATCGTCAATCACTTATTAGATTCTTTTTGTGTTTTTCAACTTGTACTCTACTCTTTGCTAGTGACTAATAGATCTCTCCCTCTTTCCTCCCCATCTCTCAATATGTTTATACATATACACCCACTGACAGTCATTACATCTCAATATGTTTATACATATACACCCACTGACAGTCATTATATCTCAATATGTTTATACTTATACACCCACTGACAGTCATTACATCTCAATATGTTTATACATATACACCCACTGACAGTCATTACACACACAACACACACACATACATCTCTCTGTCTCTGTCTCTCTGTCTGTATGGCTATGCCCAACATATTCACTTTTTAGAACTTATTTGATAATGTATCTAATCCAGCAAATATTAAAGTACAAAAAATTTTAAAAAGAAGACACAGAATATAGAATACAGTGACTGATCCACAAGAGAAGAGACAGGAGTTTCAGGTGGACAGAAGAGGAGATGAAATGGAAAGCAACCACAATAAAAAAGAAGAGGAAGTACAAGGTCTTTGAAAGAGGTAAAAAGAAAAGAAAAGGCAAAAAAGGCAGATTATAGATTTTTTGGTATAATTCACACTTTAGGTGAAATTAATGATATAAGAAAGAGATATCATGTAATCAATCAATATAATGGCAGCAATCATTACTCTAGCAGAAAAGGCAACAAAAATTATACAAGAAAGTAATGTTAAAAATAGGAAGTCAACCAAACCACGGTCTACTTTGGAAGAAGAGTAAGTGTGTGTGTGGATATGTGGATAAGAAGGTAAGTGTGTGTGTGCATATGTGTGTGTGTGTGTGCATGTGTGTGCACATGTGTGTGAAAGAGAGAAAAAAAGAGAGGCAGAGAAAGAGAGAGAACAACAGAAAGACATTGGACTTTTTATCATGATTATATTTTTTTACTGGCCTCTGGGTTATGAAATTGGGATCTCAGAGAAGGAATTGTATTCTACCATATCATCAGCACATACAATATTTAATTCTAATATTAATGTAGCCATTATCATTTAGCATTAAAATTGTATTATCATATATGATTATAAACTGAAAATTAAACATTATTTTTCTTTTTGAATTCAAAAGTATAGTGAACAGAGTTTGGAGGGAAAAAGAGGAGAGTTGAAATGAACAAAATAGTGAAAACATAAATGTTGAAAATAAATGTTAAAAATGGAATGGTCAGAAGTCAGCCTATTCTTCATGGGGGTTGTTTTGAAGATTAAATTTGTATGTCCACTAAAGAAAGTGAAAGTAGTGATGAACCAGCAATGAAAGCAGTTAGGAAATGAAGATTGAAGGGATATGAGTTCATGAGAAAATCCTCACTCACCCCAGCAGAAAGTGGTCAATATCTAATGTAGACACTTGAAATAATAGCTACAGCATACATAGAATTTAGAGACCTGGAACCAAAAATTGGAAGAACTAAAAGTACTAAAAGTTCTGATTTCTGGGGAAAGGAATGAGGAGTAGGAGGTGTTGAACAATTAACTCTGTTTTCTACAATCTACTATTTTTTACTATGTAATTTTATAAAAACTCAAAAGCCTTTTAAAAAAATAAATAATATGATACACTTTGCTGTTTTATTCACCTGGTATTTATTAGAATCTCTTGCCAGGCGTGATGGCTCACGCCTGTAATCCTAGCACTTTGGAAGGCCGAAGTGGGTGGATCACGAGGTCAGGAGATGGAAACCATCTTGGCTAACACGGTGAAACTCCGTCTCTACTAAAAATACAAAAAAATAGCCGGGCGTGGTGGCAGGCGCCTGTAGTCCCAGTTACTCGGGAGGCTGAGGCAGGAGAATGGCGTGAACCCGGGAGGCGGAGCTTGCAGTGAGCCCAGATCACACCACTGCACTCCAGCCTGGGCGACAGAGCCAGACTCCATCTCAAAAAAAAAAAAAGAATCTCTTATGTTTCAGCCCTATGTTTTGGATTAGAGTGTAAAACAGTCAAGTGTATTTTATTACCAAATTTAAATTATACATGATTGATTATAAAGAAAGTAGAAAAGAAAAAAATAATAATACATGTGATAAGAGCTAAGAAGGAAATAAGTAGTAATGAGTAAAAAGTAATAGTTCAAGGGGTTCAGGAAAGACCTTTTAAATGACAGCATCAAATATATCAAAGATGGGAAGGAGCCAGAAAAAAAGAACTACATAAATTTTTTTCAAGGCCAAAGGGACAGACATGCTTAGTATAAAACAGCATAAAATTTTCTAGGGCCGTTTAGAAGGCCACTGTATCTAAAGTGATCTTCATAAGAGGGTGCGCCTCACCAGATGCTGCCCCAGAGGTAAATGTGTCACATGTTTGTATGACATTGCAAAGCATTTGAGAATGGTCAAAGGTTGAAGAGAGTAACAAGCATATAAACATGTATTTGAAAAAAGGATCAACAGAACATTTTGAGTCATTAAATATATTGGTTTTAAAAACATTTTCAAATGGAATGCTCCCAGTTTCTGGCTTTGGTAAGTATGCAGACAGGGATGTAATTATTCACAATGCTGGGAGAGTGAAAAGGTAGAGGAGATATAAGTGAGCAAGCTTCAAACATGTTATAATGTTTCTCTCATTGTGAACTATCAAAGTGATAAATAGGCAGTGTGACATACGAGCATGAACTTATGAAAAACAATTAGGCTTGAATATGTAAATATAATGGTTTAAAGAATATAGAATCTATAATATAGATGCTATACTAATGATGTTACCCAGGGGGAAAAAAAATGTAAACTGTCAGTAGTTCTTAGAACCAAACCTTGAGAGACTTTTAAAAGATTAGTTCATGTCAGGAGAGGTGTCAGTTAGCTTCAAGTCAGAAATCTACACACTTAAATGAGAGGTGTTTTCAAATGATTATTGTAAGTGAGAAAAGTGTGGGTGATAAACTTTTTATCTTCAATATTTTATAATATGGTCACACCAGTCTAGTAATTTTCTGACAATGAGGTCAGTGAGCTAAATTTGACAATGCTTCATGGCATTAGGGCCATCCTGGCAACTGCAGGTTACGTCTCAGTAAAGTCATGGTGTGAGAAAACTGTCAGCAGTGGAGCTGAAGGTGAATTGGTGGCTTTTCACTTACCTCAAATAGGGGCAGCAACAAAAATATAATGATTAAAAGCTTGCATTGCACATGTCCTCTGCTCTATCACTGCCTTGAGGAAATACTGGTGGTTTTCAAACTTTTAATGATGATCTATCTTAGTGACCCAGAAAAGGATGGCTGTATCTAAGATGATTTTGGATAAATATGTACATGAATTATAACAAAATAATGTTATAAGTTATTCTAAACATTTGCCAATGATGTTCTTCAATTAACGATAACTAAACCGAATGAATCAGTATTCAACTGGCATTGAATAGCGATGCTCAGGTTCACATAAATCTGAATCCATCAGTCATTAACTTCCAGAACACCCCTATTGAAGTGGTGATTGACTTTGTACTAAATAACTTCTATAAATGTCATTGTATAAGATAAATGTATCCTATGCTCAAATTTACCCTTCATCTCCACTGTCATCCTGTTTACATTAGCAAGCATTCTTATTTAGAACGTTTTTTTCGGTTTGTTTATTTTTGCTATTTGTATAACTCATGAGAAAAAGTCACTAATTCTCCCAATTCAACAAAAAAGTCATTTCAAAGGAGTTGACTTTACAAAGCTAAATTAATCCTCCCAAAGATTCTGTTTTAGCTGGTAATTCCCTTCATTCTGATTATGTAACATTGAAAGTTTTGTTGAGATGATAAAGAAAATGCATGAAATTAAAATTTAAGTAAAATAAACATATCATTAAAATTCATGAAACTAGAAATAATACATACAAATTTACAAAATAAGCAGAAAAATATCAGAGGAAATGAAAAAGTTAATTAGTAATTTCTACATTTACAGTTTGATTTTTTAAATTTGTATGAAAAACAGAAATAAAAATTATATACTTTTTTCTGGGCATTAAACACTTGCCAGAATTCGTTGTATATTGATTTTTTTCTAAATTCAAAAAAGTAATAAACAATAAGATAACATTCATAAATAAGGTCAAGTTTTAGGTAACCATAGCAATTATGCCAACAGAAAACAACAGAAATCTATTAAATTAAGAGGCAACTGAAAAATTTCCCTTGTACTTTCCAGCCAGGAACCATATATATATATATAAAAAGCTAAGGCCTTTCCTTTCCACCCTTTTTTTTTTTTTTTTTTTTTAACTTTTAAGTTCAGGGGTACATACGCATGCTTGTTATCTAGGTAAAATTGTGTCAGGGAGGTTTGTTGTGGAGATTATTTGTGTGTTGTTACTCTCTGTGTGTCCATGCGTTTTCATCACTTAGTTCCCAGTTATACATGAGAACATGCAATACTTGATTTTCTGTTTCTGCATTAGTTTGCTAAGGATAATGGCCTTCAACTCCATCCATGTCCCTTCAAAGGACACAATCTCATTCTTTTTATGGCTGCATAATATTCCCTAATGTATAGATACCATGTTTTCTTTATCCAGTCTATCACTGATGGGCATTAGGTTGATTCTATGACTTTGCTATTGTGAATAGTGCTGCAAGGAACATTCAAATGCATGCATCTTTATAATAGAATGATTTGTATTCTTTTGCCTATATACCCAGTAATGAGATTGCTGGGTTGAATTCCATACACTCTTCCTTTTTTTCTTTCTAAATTCCAAATAAATATGCACACACTTAAATGATACTTTTTACTCTCACTCTTTGGTCTATAGCATAACTTCCAAAGTACATATTTATATGCAAGATGTATCAACTTACGAAACAGAACTAGCTCATATAAGGTCATATTTGAGAAAGAAATGTACTGCCCAAATTGATGCTACCTCACTGGTTTGGCCAATTATCAGAAGAGTAAGCAGTTTCTTTAATAAATAAATGATTACTCAAGCATCAATGGGAAAAAGTCACATGGACATTTTAGGCTACGTTATATTAGATTTTTCTAGACTCTTTAAAACAATCCATATTATATTTTCCAATAGTCCTATAGGATGCTTTTATTGTCCATGATTCTTAAGCTGAATTCTGGTTATATGTGTACACATAACTTGTGTCACATTCAATCTACCTTTCAGCAGGACTTACAATAAAAATCACTCAAGTAAAATGCTATAAGATAAGTAAATTTCAAGCATAACAAGCAATGATTTAGTTATCAAGTTTTAGACAAAATGTTTCCAGCAATGGATGGCATCAGTCCAGTTTAGGCTGCTATAACAGAATAATACCTGAGACTGGATTACAAAGAACAGAGATTTATTTCTTACAGTTCTAGAAGCTGGGGTTGAGGGGCCAGCATTCGGCAAGGGCCTTCTTGCTACATCATGTAATGGCAGGAGGCAGAAGTGCAAGAGAATGTGTACACATGTGCGTGTCCGGGAGAAAGTGGGGAAAGGGGCTACACTCATAATTTTATCATGAATAGATTTGCAAAATAACTAACACATTCCCACAATAATGACAAGAGGATAGAACTCTGATGACCTAATTACCTCTAAAGTGTCCACCTCTCAACACTGTTGCACTGGGTACAATTTTCAACACATGAATTTTGGAAATACCTTTGGGGTGATTCAAGCTACAGCAGTGGCATCATTCATCATGAAGTGTAAAATGTATCTCTATGCCTAAAATAATCTTTTTGCTTGTTTACTTTGTGCAGCAATCTGTGAAACTCTGCCTTTCAAATATCAATTGTGATAGTTCAAGTTTCTCTTACAAAGGAAAGGATTTTATTTAATAACTTGAAAAGTTTCCATGCAAAAGAATTCAGTCTACTACAAATAATTCATTATCATGTGGCATGGTCGTAGACACTCTGCCGTCGTACACAATGCTCCAAGAAGAATTACGTTTGTCATTGTCAATACGCTTCCAGGCTAAAATTAATTTATGTATTTATGAAAGCCAATTGCTCATCAAATTAATTACTTGTTAATTATGTTGTTATTAATTTTAGCTGGTTGAATACCAATTTGTTTTAGATTTTAAGTTTATTAAAACTTGTAAGTCCCCCATTAATATTGATCTTCAGTGCTATCTATATTTGCTCAAAAATTTAAAATAACAAACAAATATATCTAAATAGTATAAGAGCATATAATTAAAACTTGACTGTATTGAAGTTTCTAAAATCTCTTTCTCAATTATATACAAATATACATAATAAATAATTAAAGCAAATATAAAAATATAAAA
>NW_012113919.1:3201107-3206270 GCF_000951035.1 Colobus angolensis palliatus
TAAATATATATAATATATATAAATATAATTATGTGAAACAATGAAAAAATAAACCAGAAGACCATTCCCTAAGGATAGTCCAATATACAAATTCAAGGACTATTTTCTTTTGAAAATATGACTCTCTGAATTTTATAAGGGTAACCTTTTAAATACAAGATAACAGATTTTAATTTTTCGAATAAATTTGTTTTGCAATCTAATTTTAGGAATCTGCAATAAAAGTGTGTTAAATCATTAACAGTAAAACTAGTTCACTGTTAGATTGTATCTATATATATCTACTAATATGTTTCTTTGTTGTGTTATTTTTAAGCTCATCTAAATTACAATGAAAAATGAAAAAACTTAAAATTAGTAATGATTTGGAGATCAAATACTCCAACTTGCTAGTCAAAATATGAATTTCCCTAATGGTTATTGATGTGTATTGTATAGCTGCTGCTTAATGTCTGCTGCAGAGCCTGGTGACTTATTTCTTGATGGCACAATTTATGGAATTATTTATAAAATTGAATAATTACCAAAAAATCTTATATATAATTGCAATATATATTTAATTGATGTGGTAGTTGTACATATTTTGGAGATGCATGTGATATTCTGATACTCATGTACAATGTGTAATGATCAAGTCAGTGTGATTGGGATAGTCATCACTTCGAATGTTTATCTTTTCTTTATGTTGGAAACATAACAATTCTTTTTTTCTAGCTATTTTGAAATGCACAACAAATAATTCCTTATAATATCTCTATTGTATTCTCAAATAGTAGAATTGATTCCATCTATCTAACTGTAATTTTGTACCCTGTATCGAAACTCTCTTCCCTCTCCCTCTCCTCTTCCTTTTACATCCTCTAGTGACCACCCTTCTGGGCTCTCCTTCCTTAAGATACACTCTTTTAACTCTCACTGATGAGTCAGAACGTGTAATATTTGTCTTTCTGTGCCTGGGTTATTTCACTTCACATAATGACTTACAGTTTCATTCATGTTGTTGCAAATGGCAGGATTTCACATTTCTTGTTGGCTGAATAATATTCCATCGTGTATATATACCACATTTTCTTTATCTGTTTATTCCCTGATGGACACTGACATTGATTCCATACTGTGGCTATTGTGAATAGTGCTGCAATAAACATGGCATTGCATATATCTCTTCAATATACTGATTTCCTTTCTTTTGGATGTATACTCAGTAGTGAAATTTCTGGAACATATTACAATTGCATTTTTCATTTGAGGAACTTCTAAAAGGTTTTTCAGAATGGCCGTCCTACTTTATATTCCCACCAATAGTATACAAGTATTTCTTTTTCTCCACATCTTCATCAACATTTTTTTCTTTCTTTTTTTTTTTTGTCTCTTGGATAAATGCCATCCTAACTTCGATGAGATGATATCTCATTGTGGTTTTGATTTGCATTTCCCTGATAATTGCTGCTGTTGAGCATGTTTTCTACATACCTGTTGATCATTTGTATGCCATCTTTTGAGAAATGTCTATACAGGTTTAGCCTTTTGTTATTTGGATTTTTGGTTTTTTACTATAGAGTTGTCTGAGTTCCTCATATATTCTGGTTATTAATGACTTGTCAAATAACAAATACCTTCTCCCATTCTGTAGGTTGTCTTTTCACTGTATTAATTGTTTCTTTTGCTATGCAGAAGCTTTTTAGTTTAATGTAACCACATTTATTTATTTTTGCTTTTGGTGTCTATGCTTTTGAAGTCTTACCCCAAGAATTGTTGCCCAGACCAATGTTCAAAAGCATTTCCCTAGGGAATTACATTTAAATCTTTATCCCCTGTGACTTCATTTTTATATATGGTGAATGATGGGGATCTAATTTTACTCTTCTGCATATGAATATGCAGTTTTTCCAGCACCATTTTTTTGAACAGACTCTCTTTTCCACAGTTTGTGTTCTTGGTGACTTCGTTGAAAATAATTTGGCTGTAAATTTGTGAATTTATTTTTGATTTCTCTACTTTGTTCCATTGGTCTAAATGTCTGTTTTTTATGACAGTGTCATGTTGTTTCAGTTACTATAGCTTTGTAGTATAATTTGAAATCAGGTGATATGATGCTTCTACCTTTGTTCTTTTTGCTGATGCTTAATTTAAGTATTCAGGGTCTTTTGTGATTTAATAGGAAATTTAGGATACTTATTTTATTCCTATGAAGACTGTCATTGGCAAATTGATAGGAATTGTAAAGTCACTTTGTGTAGTATGGACCTTTTAACAATATTGATTGTTTAAATCCAGTAAACATAGAATATATTTTCATTTTTGTGTCCTCTTCAATTTCTTTCATTAATATTTTATAATTTTTTCTTGTAGAGTTCTTTCACTTCTTTGGTTTCTATGTATTTTTATTTTTATAGCTATTATAAAAGGGAATACTTTCTTGATTTCTATTTCAGATAAAACCTATCAGTATACAGAACCACTACTGATTGTTGCATGTTGATTTTGCATCCTTCAGCTTTACTGAATTTATCAGCTCTGAGAGTTTTTTGTTAGAGTCTTTATGTCTTTCTAAATATGTCATCTGCAAATGAAGATACTTTGACTTCTTTATTTCCAGTTTGGATGTCTTTTGTCTCTTTATCTTGACTAATTCCTCTGGCTAGAACTTCCAGTACTATGTTGAACAAAACTGGACATTCCTTTCTTGTTTCAGATCCTAGTGGAAAGGCTTTCAATTTTTCCCCATTTAGTATCATATTAGCTGTGGGTTTGTTATATGTGGCCTTTATTATGTTGAGTTATAGTTCTTTAACACCTGCTTGTTGAGGGTTTTTGTCATGAAGCAGTGTTGAATTTTATTGAATGCATTTTCAATATCTGCTGAAATGATCAAATGGTTTTTATTTTTGATTCTGTTGATGTGATGTGTCATGTTTATTGATTTCTGTACATTAAAACATCTTTGCAGCCCTGGGATGAATTCCACTTCACTATGGTGAGTAAAGGATTTTTTGTGTTTTTTTGAAATAGAGTTTCACTCTCGTACAGGCTAGAGTGTAGTGGTGCCATCTTGGTTCACTGCAACCTCCACCTCCCGGGTTCAAACTATTCTGCTGCCTCAGCCTCTCAACAGGCTGGGATTACAGGCACTCACCACCATGCCCAGCTAATTTTTGTATGTTTAGTAGAGATGGGGTTTCACCATGTTGCCCAGTCTGGTCTCAAACTACTGACCTCAGGTGGTCTACCCTCCTCGGCCTCCCAAAGTGCTGGGATTACAGGCGTGAGCCACTATGACTGGCTGTTGAGTGAAATTTTGAAAGTGCTGTTGAATTTGTTTTGCTGCTATTTTGTTGAGAATTTTTAAATCTATTCTCTAATTGGAGATATTGGCCTGTAATTTTCTCTTGTTCTGTCCTTTTCTGGTTTGTTATCAAGGTAACGCTGGCCTCATAAAATAAGTTTGGAAGTATTTCCTTCTCTTAATTTTGTTTGAAATAGTTTGAGTAGGATTAGTATTGCCTTTTACTTAAATGTTTGGTAGTATTCAGTAGCAACCCCAGCAGGTCATGTACTTTTCTTTGATGGCAGAATCTTTGTGCTTCAAATTTGATACTCATTATTGGTGGTTCAGGTTCTTTATTTCTTCCTGGGTCAATCTCGGTAGGTTGTATGTGCCTAGAAATTTATCTACTTCTTCTAGGTTTTTCATTTTGTTGGCATAAAGTTGTTCTTGGTAATCTCTAATAATTATTTGTACTTATGTAGTAATAGTTATTTTTTTTTTGTTTCTCTGGCTTTATGTATTTGGGTTTTCTGTCTGCTGCTTAGTCTAGGTAAATGTTTGTCAATTTGGTTTATCTTTTCAAAAAAAAACGACTCTTCATTTTGTTAATTTTCTGTATTATTGTTTTAGATCTTAATTTTATTTATTTCCACTCTGATCTTTATTATTTCTTTTCTTCTGCTATTTTTGGATTTGGTTTCATCTTGCTTTTCCAGTTCCTTGAAGTATATAATTTGATCATTTATTTAAAGTCTTTCTATTTATTTGATACATGTGTTTATTGTTATTAAACTTCTATCTTAGTACTGCTGTTGATGTATCCAAGAAAGTCTGATATCTTTTCTTTTCATTTTCATCTTCATTTGTTTAATTTTTTTTCTGATTTACTTCTTAACTTTTTAATTGATCCATTGTTCATTCAGGAACATCTTTTTAAATTTCCATGTATTTGTACAGTTTCCAAAATTCTTACCATGGATTTCTAGTATTATTCTCTTGTGGTTATAAAAGATACTTGATAAGATTTTGACTTTTTTGAATTTACTGATACTTGCTTTGTGGTCTAACAGATGGCCTTCCTACAGAATAGTTCATGTGCTGATGAATAGAGTCTATGTTCTGCAACAGATGGATGAAATCTGCTAAAAATGCCTGTTAGGTCTATTTGATCTATAGTATACTTTAACTCCAGTGTTTCTTTGTTGATTTTTTGCCTGGATAATCTATTCACTGCCAAAAGCAAGCTGTTGAAGTCCCTTACTATGATTGTATTGCAGTCTCTTTCTCTCTCTTTGGATATATTAATATTTGCTCTATATATTTTGGGTGGTCCAGTCATGTATATTGACTATTATTATATACTCTTGCTGAATTGAACACTTTATCATTATGTAATGACCCCCTTGTCTCTTTTTAGAGTTTTGACTTATAATCTATTTTATTTGATATAATTATAGCTTATATTTATATCAGACAAAATAGAAAGACTGCTCTTCTTTGGTTTTCATTTGCAAGTAATTATTTTAATCCTTTTAATTTCAGTCATAATTGAAGTGAGTTTTTATTAAGAAGCATATAACTAGGTCTTGTGTTTTAATCCATTCAGCTATTCCATTTTTAAAATTAGATAATTTAGTCCACTTCAGTTGATTGTTGCTATTGATTGGTAAGCACTATTGCCATTTTACTACTTGTTTTATAGTTGTTTTATAACATCCTTCCCTCCCTCCCTCCCTCCCTCCCTTTCTTTCTTTTCTTTTCTTTTCTTTTCTTTTTCTTTCTTTCTTTCTTTCTCTTTTCTTTCCTCTTTCTCTCCCATGGGAGTTTTCAGTTGGAGGATTTTTCATCTCTATTTAGTCCTGTGAAAGTTTTCTTGGTTTTTCTTCAAACATTTG
>NW_012113919.1:3206320-3216703 GCF_000951035.1 Colobus angolensis palliatus
TCTTTCTTTCTTTCTTTCTTTTTCTTTCTTTCTTTCCCTTCCTCCCCTTTCCTTCCTTCCTTCCTTCCTTCCTTCCTTCCTTCCTTCCTTCCTTCCTTCCTTCCTTCCTTCCTCCTTCTTCCCTTCCTTCCTCCCTTCCTTCCCTCCTTCCATCCTTCCTTCATTCATTTTCTGTTTTCATTCTTTCTTGCTTTCTTGCTGTATTTATTGTTGTCTTCCTTTATCTCTGGTGTTATATTTTAATTTTTTTTGTAAATAATGTATCTATTATAAGTTGGCTTTGTGATTACCAAAGGATTTACAAAAATATCCGATTGTTATAACAAGTTATTTAAAACTTATAACAACTTAACATTTGTCACAGTACAAAAAAAGAAGCATATTAACCAAAGTCATATGCATTACTTTCCTTCTTTCTCCACATTTAAAATTTTTGATGTCACAATTTGCATTTTATATTGCCTACCTTGACAAATTGTTGTAAGTATTATTATTTTTATCTTTTAGTCTTCCTAGAAAAGATATAGATGATTATACACCATATTCACAATATTAGCGTAACAATCACATTAGCATCCTGTTTTTTTTTAATTTTTTTTCTCTGTTTTTGGTTTAAGAATTCCCTTTAGCAGTACTTGTAGAACATATCTGGTAGTGAAAGTTTCTCTCAGCTTTGAGAAAGTCTTTATCTCTTAATTCTGAAAGAAAGCTTTTCCAGTTATAATATTCTTAGTTGGCAAAGTTTTTCCTTAAGCATTCTATACATAATGTCCCACTCCTTCCTAGCCTGCAAGGTTTCTGCTGAGAAGTCTGCTGCCAGGTGTACTGGATATTTCTCATATTTTATTTGCTTGTTTTCTTTTGCTGCTTTCAGAACCCTCTCATTGTCTTTGACCTTTGAGATTCTGATTATATGTATGGAGGTATTCATATTTAGTTGCATCTGATTGGTGACCTTTGACCTTCCTGTACATAGGTAGTTATATCTTTCTCCAGGTTTGGAAAGTTTTCTTTTAATGTCTTTTTTTTTTTTTTTTAAATGCTTTGCTTTTCAGATCCCTCTTTAACTCTAATAGCATACATTTGCTCTTTTGATATTGTTTGACAAATTCTGTAAGTTTTTTTCAGTCTTTTTTCTCCCTTGACTATACATTTTTAAATAGTCCACCTTCAAGCTCACTGATTCTTTCTTCCATGTGATCAATTTGTTTGTCTTCTATATTTCATTTACTATAATGTTTAGCTCCAGAAAATCTTTTTGATTTTTAAAATTATTTCAATCTCTCTGTTAAATTTATCTGATAAATTTCTGAATTGATTGTGTTTTCTTAAAGTTCATTGAGCTTCCTTAAAACAGGTAGTTTTAATTCTTTGTCTGAAAGATCACACATCCCCATCACTTTAGGGTCAGTCTCTGGCATCTTGTTTTTTGGTCCATTTTAGTGATGTCATACTACCCTGAACGTCATTGATGCTTGTGGAAGTGTGACAATATCAGTGTGCATCGAGTGATTCGGTATTCATCTCGGTCTATGCAGTCTGGGTTTGTTTGTGCCTGTTTTTCTTCAGAGGGATCTCCAGGGCTTCTAAGCAAACTGACTGTTTCGTTTCCTGGACCTGTGATCACTTCAGCCATCTCAGAACTATACGATGTTCTAAGCCAAGGCCTGTCACAAGTCTTGCAAGTACTCTATGGTTGATGCAGCTTTGTGGCCCAAATGTATGAGGGGAAAACCCAAGCAGGATACTGGGGCTGTGTGGGTATGCTGGTCAGGGGCCTGAGTTCAGAAGACTGTCCTGGTAGCCCAGGTAAGCATGCTTCTCAGTAGGTCTCTGCAATAGTAGAATGGTTCCTTGACTAGAACAGAAATTGCCAGAAACGAGGCAGGGTCTCCTTCAGATTTGTTGTGGGATGGAGATTGCCTGTCACATTCACTCAGGCGCATATCTCCCAGTAAGTCCTTGCATAGGTGGACTGCAGCAGGAGGTGCAGAAGCTGAGACTGAGCCCCCTCGAAATCTGTAGAACAGAGACTGGAGAATACAGTTCCATTGTCTCAGAGCGTATGCAGCTCCCAGGAGAACTCTGTACACACGGGATAATTTCCCAACTGCCGCTGGAGGAGCTGGAGCTAATACTGAGCTCTCTTGGGATCTTCTATGGGGCTGAGGCTGGAGAGCCTGGTCTTGTTAAATCAGAGGGCCATGTGTCCCTCAGTAAGTCTGTGCAAAATTGACATAGTTCTCCTGTTGCCATATAGGGGTGCAAGGCAGTGGCTGGAGCTGGGACTGGGCTTCTTGGAGTCCAATGTGGGGCAAAAGCAGCAGAGTACAGTCTTTTTGGCTCACAGGGGTCCATATCTCCCAGCAAGTGCCTGCACAGATGATATAGTTTCCTCATTGCAGTGAGAGAGGCTACAGTTGAGATTGTGTCCTCATGGGATATGTTCTGTGACAGAGCTTGGTGAGCCCATCAGGGAGGCCCAGACTGCAAGATATGGCTGAGTCTCTCTCTGCGTCCTTGTATAAGCAACTCTTAGCTGGGACTTCAGCTCGAGAAGGCTGAAGCAGGGCCACAGGGCCACTTTCAGGTGCTACTGCTGTCAGTGGGCAGACGACCCTTTCCGTCAAGGTACTAGTGTGCGTGCTTCCTTCTAGACTGCTCAGCAGATGGTTTTGCTTGCAGGCTGAAAGCCAAATGGGACTGTAGCCAAGTCCCTTGAAAGGCTAGGCCGTTTCCGTGCTTAAATCCAGGAGCAACCTTGGTGGATCAGCCACCCAGGCGTCAGTTGCCCTCAAAACAACCCTCCAGGGTTTTGTGTTCTACTGGAGCTCACAAACTCCTACCCGAATCCTGAGGCTCCTAAGGAAAGATTTGTAACTATTGACGGGTGCAGAATTTTTGCAGTTTTGGGGGAATATGAGCAGCTGAGGCTCCTAAGGAAAGATTTGTAACTATTGACGGGTGCAGAATTTTTGCAGTTTTGGGGGAATATGAGCAGCTGAGGCTCCTAAAGAAAGATTTGTAACTATGCAGAATTTTTGCAGTTTTGGGGGAATATGAGCAGCTGAGGCTCCTAAGGAAAGATTTGTAACTATTGACGGGTGCAGAATTTTTGCAGTTTTGGGGGAATATGAGCAGCTGAGGCTCCTAAAGAAAGATTTGTAACTACTGATGGGTGCAGAATTTTTACTGTTTTGGGGGAATATGAGCAGCTTCTATTTCACCATCTTAATTATGTCACTCCCCTTTTAATATATATTTAAATATTTTTGATAGATTTTGTTTGCTCTCATGTTATTCAAAGAATATTTATTGCTTTCTTACTGTAAAACTTTATAAAAACTTAATGATATTATGCTCCTCCCCCCACAAAAGGTTCTTTAATGTGATGCATCATTAAATCCAAATATCTATCTGCACAGGGCTTTCAAAAAATGTAACACTGAAGTTCCATGTGGGAAACCATGAACACTAAAGTCAATTAAGATAATGTGTTGCTTTTTTTCTGAATGATAAACTTCTATAAAGATTCTATATAAATAGTTATTTAGTAGGGATACGGCTTGCTTACTAAGTATTAAATAGCGTAACACAGATTTTATTACCTTAAAGTATTTTATCATGAAATTTCAAAAGTTAGTAAAACAATTTTAAAAAGAGGAAAAGAAGGATGGAAAAGGTGAGTGGAAAAAAGTCAGTTAACTTAAATGCAGTGAAATGAGAACCCCTGATTAAGCTTTCTGTTTCATTGAATTAATTTTATGTTGAGTCTTTATTTTTATGTATTTATTTATTTGTTGTAGTGGTGGAACACATTTCTTGAGACATACACATTATGTAAATAATCTTATTAATGCTAATAATGGAAAGAACTTTAGGCAACAGAAAATCTGACTGCATTAATATCAGAGCAACTTGCAATTGGAAGTTGGGGAAAAGGCTCCAGACTTTCCCCAGAAGACCTCAGACTCTTCTCCTACTATGTCAGTGACCGGATTAAGTGAGACAATACAAAAATGCAATGACATGCTATATCACCCACACTGACATGACCAGAGTTAATGGAAGAAGTGGTGGGTAATTAGTTACCAGAACTCTCAAGGCCAATGATTCAAGACAGACTTCACAAAATAATAACAACAATTTTCTACTTTTTGACCTTATTCTTTGTGGTCCAAACTTCTTATCAAGTTCTTTCATATTTATATTTTTCTTCATTACAAGATAATTGCTTCAGTTTGAGTTTTGTTCCAATCTTGAGTGAGGTAGATGCAATCTCACCAAAAGTACTCACCAAAACTTTATATTGCTACTTGTGTTACCGTCACTGTGCTGTTTATAAGAATATAAAACACTGCACATTTTTATCAGAGTTCACCTAAATGTGTCTCAATTTCTATAATCTCTTTCATTTTCTCTCACATATCCTTTCTCTCAGTCTTTCCCTTACTCTCATGAAAATCTGGCTGACTTATTTTTTGATAATCTACTTTTTATCTTTCTTTTTTTCCTAAATAAATATATTTCCCTTCTAAATCCCCTTTAATTTTCACACTTTATTCAAGATCCAGAAATGCAACAGTTAAATTGAATCTGATAATGCCCCTCACATGTAATTATAAAGTCTCTATGTTTCTAAACATAATTTATTGATCTATCTTATCATTAATTATCTTGCGGTTTCTAGGCCTATTTTTTAATAACTGTAAAGTCTGCTATTTTCCAGGAGTAATTAAATAAATATATCAATGTACTTTAGTAATTCAAAAGTGCTACATTAAATTCATGGTGCAATATCTCTCGTTCAGAAATCTAAAGGTGTATGATGCATAAAAACGTAATACAAAGACATAGGGGATATTTATTGTACTCACATCCTAAATCAATCATTTTATAGTCACTTCCTTCTTGCCTATTGTATTCTTTTTTTTTTTTTTTGAGATGGAGTCTTGCTCTGTCGCCCAGGCTGGAGTGCAGTGGCGCAATCTCAGCTCACTGCAAGCTCCGCCTCCCAGGTTCACGTCATTCTCCTGCCTCAGCCTCCTGAGTAGCTGGGACCACAGGTGCCCGCCACCTTGCCCAGCTAGTTTTTTGTATTTTTTAGTAGAGACGGAGTTTCACCATGTTAGCCAGGATGGTCTCGATCTCCTGACCTCGTGATCCACCCGTCTCGGCCTCCCAGAGTGCTGGGATTACAGGCTTGAGCCACCGCGCCTGGCCGTCTATTGTATTCTTAAAGCAAATCCAGTTTAATGTAATTTAAGGTATTTCTAGCCTGATTAACCAAGTTTTTCTGTAAAATAGAGCTTCTTCTAAAAGAGGGCATATCGTAGAGTTTTACAACACAGTCTTTGGAGTGAATATTCCATCTATTTAAATTTCTAGTCTGCCATTTACAGGTAATGTAATCTTAGGCAAGTTAATTATGATTTAAATCTACTGACTTGGTTCTAATAAGGCTTTCTTATGTCTTCTCTGGGTTGTTGTAGAAATTAAGCTATTGAGGATGAAGTGAAGTAGGTCTGATTCCACAGTTTACTCAGAACCACCATTTTCTGCTCTCTCCTCATGTTAAACAATCTCAATTCCAAATAAATACTAGTATGGACCTGAACCAAAATAGCCAATACTCACATGAAAGATAGTTATCAAGTTAAGTAAAATTAGTAAAATGAAAACAAAAGGAAGGCATTTGCAAGAAAAAGAATAAAAGCGAGGGTTTAAAGACAGTCAGTGCTAGACTACAAAACACGAAGACTTCACTACTTACAATTTCCTGGCTGTTCTCCACAAGTTATTTGGTCTCCTTAACTCCTTTTCTTTTTTTCTAAAACTTAAATTAACTTGTCGTTTTTATAGGGTTGTAATGCAGATTAAATAAAATAAGTCATATATAAAATATAGCACAGCTCTAATTAAACAGTTAATAAATAATATCTTGTATTAAAATTCTCAATGTTGTCATCATCATTAAAATTGTCTATTTTTAGAGCACAATTACACTTTTTTGTTATCTGAAATGAGTCCATATAATTTTACACGGTGTTGTTAATGTGAAGGTTTACATTTAAAATAATCTCTGAAGAAAGAAATTTTAAACAAATAAATATACTATACAAGTTAACCACTAGATTATCAACATCCTTTATATCTCCTAAAGATTACCGCAATCTTGAAATTGAGAATTGTATTATCAATGTATACGATCTCTTTATTAAAATATTCTAGACTTTTTATGTACTTTGATAATTCTTAGAGAATTTTTTGCCTAGTATAACAGTTATTTATTATAGTGACTGATCCACCATAGCCACACAATAATTTTTATACACTGAATCAATTGAGTGCAAATACGTTTTAAATCATTGAAGAAACTTTTTTAAAAATTTGTTATTCTGCACTATTTATCAGGTGTGTCAAGTTGTTCTTTTGTGTTTCAGAGAAAGAAATGTCCTCATGTCCTCCTCTGCAGCCTGTCAACACAGCAGGAGTTTGTCAAAAAAAAAAAGAAAGAAAGAAAGTAATGTCCTCCTTATTCTTCCAGAAGACCATTATCCTTTGATAAATAATTTTATTTAAAATTTTAATTTGCCCCCTACTTTTATTATATTCCCATACAGCACCATTTTACTCTTCACTACCAATTATCTTTCCTTTTGGGTCACTTGAGCTATGCAAATATGCATGTTGTTTGCTTTTAATGTAATCTCTGGAATTCACATTTTTTCACAGTGCACAATTAAACTACATTTATGAAATAATAATAAATGATTTCTTACTGTGGACCCTTACAATGGATAAATAGCAAGATATTTTTAAAATATGTTTTGATAGGAAAAGATATAAGGAAGAATGAGTACCACCCTTAAGAAGAAAAGAAGGAAAGTCATTCAGAATAGACAGAAATAGAATCTGAGGGAAGTATTTTGAGTAATGAGATGACACAGAGACAACAAAAAAATACAGTTTAAGAAGATTCCTTGAGTTCCGGAAATTATTTTAAATCTCCACAATGGAGAGAGGAATTTTAAATAAACACAAAAATGAACAAATATCTATCAGAAGGCAGTATGCATATGTCCATTTTTTCCAAATGTTTGCCAATTGAAACTTAAAGTAGCCTAATGAAGTCTACTGTGTGGAGAGAATCTAAAAATCAGCCTTCGTCATAGATAAGTGAGTAGTCACTATGGTCAAGGGGAAAATATAGAAAGGAAGAAACAATGATCCGTGTTAGTTAAATTCTGAGTTCAGCTCAGTTAAAGCAGTATGTAAGAAACATTTTTTTTAGGCCCAGAGGCAGCTGTGTCAGAATAGGAACAGATGAGAGACTTAGATATAGATTAGGAACAGTTAGAGGAATTAGTGTGATTAAAAGCTTTTATACCTAATATGCCTAGATGCACAAAATGTTCTGGAGCTTCAGCATCAAAGAAAAGCTGGCATAGAGGAAAAGCAGGGAAACGCATGCAGCTCGGCACTGTGAGGGCATTTAGAGAATATTATTTATTTTATTTCTCGAAGAACATCAGGGCAAAAATGAGTTAATCAGTATGATAAGACGGGATTAAGGCAACAAATAGGTTATTGTATTATATCCTTTGTCTTAATGATCCGCCTGCTTTCCTGCTTTCTGTTTTCAGGGGCTAGACGCATGTAGTACAGACAATCAGTTATTTAGATCAATGACTGCTGTTTGTTTAATATAGTTTACTTAAAATTTAAGTTAACCTCTGTTTCTTTGTTTTTCAAAAACTCAAGGATGGAGAGAGCAGAACTTCAATTTTGAAAACCATCTCATAACTCACTATAGTATGCAAATGGAAGATAAATAAGTAGTATCGAAGATAGTATGTTGTTGTATTATAGTCACATTACAATTGTTGAAAGTACCAATGACAGAAGAAAAAAAATTGAAGATAGTGAACAATAAACCAATAGGAGAGAGTGATTTTGATTATGTTCTTCTACCTCCTCACTGCTTCTCCTCCCCCTCCTCTTCCTTCTCTTTTTCTTCCTCCTCCTTCTTCTCTCTCTCCCCTCACATATATATATGTGTATATGGATAAATAATATAAACATATTAAATAAGTACATTCAAATAATATAAATTTATTAATGTACATTTAAATAATATAAACTATTAAATAATATAAATGTTCTCATTTATATATGGTATATTAATATACAATATATACTCTATATGTGACATTTAAATTATATAAGTATACATAAGTAATGTACACTATATAAGTATACATAGTATAGATGTATTTATATATAGTAATATAAATTATATTAGTCTTAACATGCATATCATATATGATATATAAATTAATATATGCATTATACATACTTAATGAAAACATTTATATTATTAAAATATTTATATTATTTCAATGTACATTTAATACATTTGTATTATTTAAATGTATTTATTATATACTTAGTGTGTATATATGTATACATAATATATATACTTAGTGAGAACCATTTTAGTTTGATTCTCCTCTATATAAGTTGAAGTACAAACACATACAAATTGTTTACTTTGTTTTTACCAAGTAATATTTTTGCAAACTTACAGATTTAAATTGAATTTAAATTTGTTTTTAAAATATTGTATTAAATACATGTATTCGTTTGCTAGGTCTGCCATAAAAAAGAACAACAAAATGTATGGTTTAAGCAACAGAAACTTATTTCTTTGTTCTTATTATTATTATACGTTAAGTTCTAGGGTACATGTGCACAACGTGCAGGTTTGTTACATATGTATACATGTGCTATTTCTTACAGCTCTAGAGGCTGGAAGTCTAAAGTGTAGGTGACGGCAGTGTCAGTCATTTCTGAGAGCTGTGAGGGAAAGTTTTTTTTCTACGCATCTCTCCTTGCCTTTGGTGGCTTCAGGTGTTCTTTGATTTGTACATGACATTCTCCCTGTCTTCACACCATCTTACCTTTCTACACGTTTGTCTCTATGTCCATTTTTTTTTTTCTTTTTATAAGGACAGCAGTAATATTAGATTGGGTTTGACTCTAAAACTTCATCTTAACTTGAGCATCGGCAGAGGCTGTATTTCCAAATAAGATCCCATTCACAGATATTGAAGGTCAGAACTTTCAAATATATCTGGGGGAAAAAAGAAATTCAACCCATAACAATCTTTGCCATTAATTGATTTCAATTGCCTGAACTCTGTGTTTTGAGAGCCTGGGAATTGTCCCTGTTACAGTGCTAAAAAACAGTAATTTGGAAAATAGATCTGATCTTTTTTTCCAGTGATGTTTTCCTCACAGGTCAAAATAAATTTTAAAATGTCGAACTAAATACTATGGGGTTTACAAATATGATAAGGCATTTTCTGTAACCTAAATTTACACTGTATTCATTGGTGCTAAAAGGAAAACTTTAGCCAAATTAAATTTATTTATTGTTTTAAATTTTAAGTTCTAGGGAACATGTGCACAAAGTGCAGGTTTGTTACATATGTATACATGCGCCATGTTGGTGTGCTGCACCCATTATCTCGTCATTTACATTAAGCATATCTCCCAATGCTATCCCTCCCCTCCCCGCATCCCATGACAAGCCCCGATGTGTGATGTTCCACTTCCTGTTTCCAAGTGTTCTCACTGTTCAAGTCCCACCTATGAGTGAGAACATGCAGTGTTTGGTTTTTTATCCTTGCGATAGTTTGCTCAGAATGATGGTTTCCAGCTTCATCCATATCCCTACAAAGGACATGAACTCATCCTTTTTCATGACTGCATAGTATTCCATGGTGTATATGTGCCACATTTTCTTAATCCAGTCTATCACTGATGGACATTTGGGTTGGTTCCAAGTCTTTGCTATTGTGAATAGTGCTGCAGTAAACATACATGTGCATGTGTCTTTATAGCATCATGGTTTATAATCCTTTAGGTATATACCCAGGAATAGAATTGCTGGATCAAATGGTATTTCTAGTTCTAGATCCTCGAGGAATTGCCACACTGTCTTTCACAGTGGTTGAACTAGTTTACAGTCCCACCAATGGTGTAAAAGTGTTCCTATTTCTCCACATCCTCTCCAGCATCTGTTGTTTCCGGACTTTTTAATGATCACCATTCTAACTGGTGTCAGATGATATCTCATTATGATTTTGATTTGCATTTCTCTGATGACCAGTGATGATGGGCATTTTTTCATGTGTCTGTTGGCTGCATAATTGTCTTCTTTTGAGAAATGTCTGTTCATATCCTTTGCCCAATTTTTAATGGGGTTGATTTTTTCTTGTAGATTTGTTTAAGTTCTTTGTAGATTCTGGATATTAGCCCTTTGTCAGATGGGTAGATTGCAAAAATTTTCTCCCATTCTATAGGTTGCCTGTTCAC
>NW_012113919.1:3217053-3266778 GCF_000951035.1 Colobus angolensis palliatus
TGGTCTCGATCTCCTGACCTCGTGATCCGCCCGTCTCGGCCTCCCAAAGTGCTGGGATTACAGGCTTGAGCCACCGCGCCCGGCCAATTAATTTTTGTATAAAGTGTAAGGAAGGGATCCAGTTTCAGCTTTCTACATATGGCTAGCTAAAAATTGGCTTTAAGATAAATTTTAAAACCCACATTGCTTTCTTCTCTAAAGTGTGCTTAGTTTCAAGACATTATTAACAATCCTCAAAATATTCCATTCTATTTTATATTGCCTATGATTTTGGAAAAAGAAATCACTATAATATTTCACATAAAAGCCATATTTGCTTATTATGTCTTTATTAATATTTTAAAATTACACAAATCTATAATTGATCATTAGTTTTACGGCCTTACCAAGACTTTTGTTTTCCCTAATGATAATATGTTTTATTTATGGTACTATATTTTATTTATGATTCTTTGAATTCTTAAATGTGATATTATTCCTTCTGGATATAAAGCTGACACCCATCCATATTTGGGAACAGAGTAATTATCCTGTAAATTTTTTGGAAACACCTGTGTTTCTTTGCATGTTCACTACTTGTCTCTAGCACTAGTTATTTGATTAACTGAAGAGACTACTTTTGTTTTTTCTAAAAAGATCAGCTTTTAAAAACCGTTATTTACTGCATGATACTACTATCTGAATTCCTTCTGACACCAGAATTTATATGCAATAATTTGAATTCACTATTTATAAATTAAATTTGTACTATTGCATATTCTTAAATAAATAACTCTTTGCTAGTAAATATAAAGCGTAATACTATCTAGAGAAGGATGATAAATTATAAACTATTTGAAAGTAGTTTTTGAATAACTGTATTTGCTTCCTTTCTTACTTCAAAGTGTAAGTGTATAAACCTTTCTATAATCATTTAGTGATAATTAGATGACTGTCACTTATAATTTTTCTGTCAGAAAAAAATAGCAATACTGTTAAGTATATAAAAGTTAATCTTAGTGGATAATATTTCAAATTTCAGATTTATAGTTCAAAATTAACATATTATCCTGGAATATGTTTGCTTCTAAATAAATGGAAAGTAAATATAGCAATAGTGTTTATGACTTATAAATACTTTACATGCAATAGCTTAACCATCATCCATATGCAAACTAGTAAATATTTTCTCAAGAAAGCATTCAAGACAAAAATACTTACATTTTACTTGGCCATTGAGTTGTCAGACATCAAAGAGGGCTTTTTGGACACAGGCGTCTACCTTGTGTCTTGAGTCAATTGACATGTTAAGTTCATAAAAGCATCCTGCAAACAACTCTACATCCCTTCCTGACTATTTTTCATTTAAGTTAGGCAAATACCACTGAGGAATAACAGCATTAGCTGGAGATGCCATTCTTAGATCTTTAAGGTAATTGTGCTTGTATATGTTATTTAAATTCTTAAAAAGGCTTTAGAGGGGCTTTCATTTCTATAAGAATTAGTATTGTGAAAAGCACACATGGAAGAGAACATTTATGTGAACTTGATAGTCTACTAACATTAATAAAAGTAAAAAAGAATTAGGCTTTATAGATGCTTTGAGAGTGCCTAGCTAAACTGGGATTCCAGTACCAGAGTGGCTAGCAACCCTAGCAACCCTGTCTTAACATGAAAGTAAGAGGAACTGGATGTGAGTGTTTACATTGGGTCTGCCATGAGATATTTCTTCTGCCTGGCAGATGACCTTATGCTTAGTTGTCCAATCTGAGACCTGGGAAAGGGTGTATGGGTCCTGGTACAAGAAATTTGTTTATACTGTCAGAGGCCCTTGTTGGTGGTTCTTGTGTGACCATGTCCAGCTTTATGCCTGTCTGATCATCACTCTGGTGCTGAGAGTCTGACTTTGTGTTTCTCCTCATGTTCCAGGGAAATCCTGGCCTGGAGCAGTCCCTAGTTTTCCAAGTGGAAGGCACATATTCCATATACCACCATGACAGGAAACTTGTTCAAAGATTTCTATTTGGACCCAGGCAGGGAAAGAATAATGAGGGTGGTTCTCTGTCCCTGGGTC
Organism: Colobus angolensis palliatus; assembly: GCF_000951035.1. Classification (NCBI taxonomy): domain Eukaryota; kingdom Metazoa; phylum Chordata; class Mammalia; order Primates; family Cercopithecidae; genus Colobus; species Colobus angolensis. Next base: position 3,219,107 of record NW_012113919.1, read on the forward strand.
ATCCAAGACAGGAATGAAGAGTCAAGCAAAAAGCAAGAGAGACTGAGTGAGTGGCAACTAGTGGCATATATAAGGGAATCGAGTGTGGATGACTTCAAGTTCATGGACAAATGCCTAAATTTTCCATTTAAAAAAAAGTGGCAAGAAAGTGGAGAGCCAAAGCTTCCAAGTTCTTATCTCTGGCCCATGTTTGACCTATGTCAGTGGGATGTAGATCTAGAAACTGTGTTAAGGGTAATTGAACTCTGCTTCTGGTATGAAAAAGTTAAGCTTGTATTCAAAATGGATGCCAAGGCAACATAAAACTATAGGAATTCACCACAACAGAGTGCTGACATGACAAAAGTTCTTGGATTCTGTTTTGATTTCAGAAAACTCTGACTCTTTGATTTTAGTTAATTTGAATTAAGCTTCCTGTTATGACAGCACTTTACTTTGAAGTGGGATTTTTGAATGTCAAGAATGAAAATCACCTCCCAGTTGGTTGACAATTTATTAAAGCAAGAGGTCTCAGGAGATGAGCACACATAATATTGTAAGACACAATGTCATAGGGCTTGTCGTTACAAAACAAACATTTTAATATGGATCAGAATGCATTTTGAGTCTCCCTTTTAAAAAGTCAGAAAAGGCATTTAAAAGGGTAACATTAATATGAATGATTTTATATTCACTTCTGAAAAACAAAATATCAAGACTATTAAAATTTTTCAGATGTGCATGTGTGCAAGCCTGTCGAAGTAAATAAAAATTGGCCTTGTTTGTACTATTAAAAATAAGCTAAGTGGAGAAACATCAATCATGTGTGTTACATTGTGTTTCTTTCCCTCTCCAGAATTGTAATTGCCCCTCACCTGTTCCTATTGCTAGTATTATAGTCAGAAGTTTTTCATAGTTGATTAGCAGTCACCTCCTATGTCTTCAGAATAAGTTGGATGTGATGATGATCATAATCCAACTTATTTTATGGTACTCAAGTAGCAAATTGAGAACTTAAGATGAAATATAATTTGTATTTGAATGTAGAAATTATTGAATTGAATAAGCAAGTATTGTGCTGTTATGTTGTGGCAGATCTTTTACTGTTAGGTTTGATAAGGCAAATTGTTGATACGAAGTTAATGTCAAAGTATGAATATAAAATGTTACCCGTGCCTTACTAGAAAAAGGTATAAGTTAGTGGGGAAAGCATAAAGGAAAGGAGGAGATACTTCATTAATCCCCAGTGTTTATGTTACCACTGTTCAATCTTAAACAGTATATTATATTTCCATTTCCATATATAGTTTACTTTTAAAGGCATATGATTATTAATATACTTTACAAGTTTGAAGAAAATGGAAAGTAAACTACTGTAATTTGAATTATAAAATAGCGATGGTTTAACTTAAAAGTTTGTTTATGAATATACTATTCAACAATAATAATTTATTTTTAACTTAATTATAACAAAAGTGGGAGCAACATTTATATGCAGATATTTAGGTTTTCCCCAGAGATACTCCTTTGTGCTCTCTCGTTCTCTCTCTCTCCCTCTCTGGCCTTCACTGTGTGTTTTCCAATCCATGGATAATACACACAATTAACTCAATAAGTTGCAAAATTTATAGGAAATAATAAATTTGTATTAATTTAGCAATTATTATGTGCCAGACTCTGTACTAGATGCGTACCTGTCTATCATCCACCTATCTAAACATTAGGAGATAAATTGCTTGAGATTATGTCACTCATAAGTGCTAAAGCTTAGAAGAATATTCTAGACTAGAAAGCCCATGCCCTTTTCTTCCATGATAAACACTTCCAATCCAAGTGGCTATGGTATAAGTCTTAACATTTATCAAAATAATAAAGAAATTTTCAAGTACTATGATTTTAATTATCAAAGAGGCATACCACTGATGTTTAGATAATTTCTGTAGATAGTAAAATATTTAACTTGCAAATATATGTCTGAAAGATAATATACCTATGAGCTTCTGATGATCACAGAATAATTTGTCCTTTTATTAATCATGTACCATTTTAACTGATAAATTTAGAAATTGTTAAAACATTTAGAAAGGTTAATTTTATAATATTGTTGACTAGCTCTACTGAAATTAACTGTACTGATTTCTCCTGAAATCAAACACAAACTCTATACCCTGCACTTGGGTATAATTAAATGGCATCTATTCATTAATTACTCATTTATCATTTTGTACCTGTATTCATCTGGATATAGTATCAAACTAGAGCATCGTAGACCAGCATATAACCAATAGCAATATGCATTTATTCAATCAGCAAATGCTGCAGAAAAAAATACACTATATTCTTGTAATAAACATTATTAGCATATATCAAAAAACTACTATAAAGTAGTTTTCAGTGTGGAATATATGGAACATAAATTCATAAATATAATTTAAATAAAAACATGACAGAAAAATGTCATCCTCTGAAATGTTCAAGGTAGAGTTTAATTATATATACAGTTCACTTGGAAAAGTAAAGGTAGGAGCATATACCATTAAAAAAATTGTTAGGATTCAGTGGGTATAAAAAATATGAAAATCTACTCTAAATTTTAAGTCCCTGTATACATTGAAACTGCAATTTCTGTATATTTGACAGCATTATATGCAAATATCAATAATTTTGACTATACTGGTCTCTAACTACAAGTAATTGTAAATTTTGTGTGTAATTGATCCTCTGGGTACTTAGCTAATCAATATTTATTCTGGGTTTCTCTGTGAGGGTGTTTTGGATGACATAAGCTTGTGCATTAGTACACTGAGTACATAATTTCTTCTTATCTTTGGAAAGGAGATAGCTTCCAAAATCTTCAGTGTATGCCTGAAACCACAAATAGTTCTGAATCTAATGGCTGTCAATCGAGACATATTTCTGTTCATTTCTTCCACCCACAAATGTAAAGCCTTTTCTATCTTAACCAAGCACTTATCACACACTGTGGCTATAATTTTGGCAGCTTGCGGTGGGACAGCAAATATAGCCTGAATTTCTTTTATTCTTTACAATTTCATGGATAGAAAATTTGCTTTTACTGCAAATCTTAGCAACCTCAACATACAATATTTTTCCTTCTTAAGTTGAGGACTTTCATTTTTTCCCTTAAAGGAAGCACTTCAAAATTTATTTTTGGCATATTTGAATTACCACCATCACCACTATTACACTCTGGGGCCATTGTGAAGTACAATAAGGGGCCCTTGAACACCAGCACTGCTGCTACATTGCTATACTGCAACAGTCAAGCTGAGAACCAAGCAGCTACTAAGTGACTGATGGGTGGGTGGTGTACACAGCATGGATCGGCTGGACAAAGGAGTGATTAGCGTCCTACCAGGGATGGTGTGGGATGCTGTGAGATTTCATTATGCTACTCCAAAAGTCATGTAATTTAAAACTTATGAATTGTTTATTTCTGAAATTTCCTGTTTGACATATTCAAATCATGCTTGACCATAGGTTAATGAAACTGCAGAACTGCAGGTAAAGGAGGATGACCATGAAGCAGCTAGCCATCCCTAATGTGAGTGGGCTTCATCCAATCAGCTGAGGAGCTAAATAGAACAAAAAGGCAGAACTTCCTCCAAGTAAGGGAGAATTTTTCCTACCTTCATACTGAGACTGACATATTAGGTCTTCCTGGGTCTTCATCCTGCTGGTTGTTAAACTGGAATTGCACCATCAGCTCCCCTGGCTCTCAAGTTTTTGGACTCAAACAGGAACTGCACCATTGGTTCTTCTGCGTGTGCTTCCAGCATTTTAACTCACCTTGGAAATACTCAGATTGTCAGCCTTCATAATCACAGGAGCTCTTTTCTTATAATAAGTTCTTCCTTTTCTTTCCTTCCTTCCCTGACTTCCTTCCTTCCTTCCTTCCTTCCTTCCTTCCTTCCTTCCTTTCTCTCTTTCTTTCCTTCTTTCTCTCTTTCGTTCTTTCCTTCCTTATTTCTTTCTCTCTGTCTTTCTCTCTCTCTCTCTCTCTCACACACACACACACACACACACACACACACACACACACTCCATTGGTTCTACTTCTTTGGATAACCTTGACTATTATAATACACTGTAAATGTGCTGCTCTTAATATATATATATTTTTTATTTTTCTAGGTCCTCATTCATTGCCTAGTAAATGAGCAATTGTTGAATAAGAAATTCTCAGATTCGGAGTTTTGGTATAACATATACCAATGCTATTCTATTGGTACAATATATTTTCACTTACTATTGACAGCCAGTGGTGGCAACTGATCTTTTATTTTGATTCTAATTTTATATTTCATTTTATCATTACAATAAGACATTAACATTATAATTATGTAAGTGAAAAGTAAATTCTAATTTTTTTTTATAAAACTACATAATATTTTGTATTCTTAGCTATTTCAGAAGTACAGAATAAATTTCACAGTTGGTCTAAGGTCTTATCAGCATAATTCATGGAGACTTCCAAGAAACTGACTTCTATTCTATTTTCACAGTCTTAAGTTTGAAAATAGAAAACAGACTTAAATTCAGCTGTTAGCCTAGGTAACCTTAGCGCAAGGGGTGCATTTTTTTTTTTTTTTTTTTGAGACAGAGTCTCGCTGTCTAGCCAGGCTGGAGTGCAGTGGCTCAATCTTGACTTACAGCAATCTCTGCTTCCTGGGTTCAAGTGATTCTCCTGCCTCAGCCTCCCGAGTAGCTGGGACTACAGGCGTAAGTACACCCAGCTAATTTTTGTATTTTTAGTAGAGACAGGATGTCACCATGTTGGCCAGGATGGTCTCAATCTCTTGACTTCGTGATCCACCCGCCTTGGCCTCCCAAAGTGTTGGGGTTACAGGCGTGAGCCACTGCACTGCACTCGGCTGAATATTTTTAATTCATAAATGTGGTGCATAATCATAAGTACCAGATTGTTTGTTCACTGAAAAATGTTAACACTAAGGAGATACACTGATAAGAATAAGAGATCTCTAACGTATAATCAGTGTCTGCAGTATAGCGAGGACTTAGGACAGATCGCTGTGCTTCTAGAAGATCTGACATGACACTTCCTCAGACATAATCATTCCAACTATTTGGATTTAAGAGGTTGTAGCTTAAACTTTCCTCTATAACAAAACATGAAGCTACTTTATCCACACTTTAACTGTGATAATTTTCTTCAATATCCCGCAGGATAAATAAAACTCATTTAATTATCCCTGATTTAATTTTTGAAGCAATTTTCATCATAGTAACTTACAGGACATTATTGAAAACTATAATATAATTATCAGCATATATGCTTAAAACATCTAAACTTTTTTCACTATTAAAAGCATTCAGTATATTGAAATGGCAAAAACTATTTGTAATATAAGTGTAGATATTACTTACTTTTAGAGAAATTACATAAGAAATATTAAACATTTTGTTTGACTTCAAAAGAGAAAACTTCTATGTTAATTAGACTGAATTCATGGAATGTGTAAAATTTTATTAGTATTTTTTTCTCTAAGGTGAGAGAAAAACTGAATTTGTTTAAATGCTGATGGAATCCAGCAAACAGAAATATTTTGAAGATATTGGTAACAGAAGAGATACTTGATAGAAAAATGTCTCTAGAGAGCACAGAAATGGATGCAATACAAAGAACATATGAAGTCTTATTTCTCACCCCGACAAAGCTGTATCTTCCACTGCAATTGTTGGCAAAAGTAAAGAATGGTGAGCCAGATTTCCAGTGGTCAATTAAGCTTCAGCAATTTCAACTTCTGCACTCTCCCTGATATCATGTGGACAGGAAACCTGAGAATGATTTTTCTCAGATTTCTAACCACTATAATGCCAGGCTGGATTCCACCATCAAGAGGTACTTACATAACATATACAGACTGGAAGCTATAACTGTCTTCCAGAAGGATAGGAGTCCCAAGAGCAGAAAGTAGACACAAATTTCTCCTTAATTCTAGAAATGTTATTTAACAAATGTACTTTAGTGCTATTAGTGGCCGAGGCTATTAGTGGCAGCTTCTTCATTTTCTGAAAGCAGGTGGCATTATTCTCTCTTTCATTCTACCAGCTCTTCTATAGGCTTGCCAATACCTAATTTAAATATTATTCCTTCCAGTTTGAAATATTTAGAACACTTTTTACTTTCTTTACTCAAACTTAACTGATGAAGGAATGTGGTTTCAAATACATTTATAGTTATAATGGCTGCAGTTTGAAGCAGTTTCAATCTGAAATGTAGGAAGGAAATTTAGTCATGAAAAGGATGGGTTGGGTATTTTTAAGAAACAGTATTTCTCTTCAGAGAATTAGAGAAAGAATTACCTTAGCAAACATGGTATAGCTTGGCAGCCATATAAACTAGGTAAATTTGATAATGAAGATAGAGTAGCCAAATAGTGTGTTTTTTTTGTTTGTTCTTTTTTTTTTCTATCCCAGCACTTTGGGAAGCCGAGGTGGGTGGATCACCTGAGGTCAGGAGTTCAAGACCAGCCTGGCCAACATGGTGAGACCCCCAACTCTACTGAAAAAAAAAAAAAAAAAATTACCGGGCATGGTGGCAGCACCTGTAATCCCAGCTACTGGGGAGGCTGAGGCTGAGACAGGAGAATTGCTTGCACCTGGGAGGCGGAGGTTGCAGTGAGCCAAGACAGAGCCATTGCATTCCAGCCTGGGCAACAACAGTGAAACTCTGTCTCAAAAAAGAAAAAAAATAATAAAATAAAAAGACAACCCCCCAAAAAGTAGCAATTAATGTCCCTGAAATTTCAAAAGTAGATTAAGGAAAAGAAATAATTGAGCAGATGAACAAACCAAAGAAGTTCAGGGTTTTAGTCCAAATGATTTTGATAGCAAAAGTAGGTTTCTTTAAAGGAGAAGTACAAGTGTTGTACAAATAACCAAATAAGTGTGAGTGAAGCACTTAGGCTTATTTGAATTTATTTAGGTGCTTTTCGATTTTTTTATACTTTTAATGGTTGAAGGTAAGTTGACGAAGTACAAGAGTGTGAACCTAGATTAATTACTTAGTATGACTGTGGTACATGTGGAGGGGAAACAGATTGTGAGATGCCAGCTCTGGGTAATGAAGCACAGTGGCTGGAAAATCTGAAATCACAGCATACACAGAGTTCTGTGATTCATATTTTTCTTCAGGTAACTTATAGAAAAAAGAATTTTGTAGAGTAGCTTGGGGAGCTAATCCCATGGACAATAATGTTTGTAAAAGAGATGTGTGTTTTAACTCCAAAACAACTGACTCAGGAACACAATTCTGACACACAACCCACTTGTTTCTGAAATTTCAAATGTGCTTAGATATGTCTCAGTCCTTCAGTTCTTCTTTAATCTGTGAACCTGAATGTTTTATTATCTTATTCATATAACTTACTTCTGGGTATGGTTTAAGGAATAGACACGGCTTTGTTACTATAGGTAAAGTTTTTCATTTCTGTTTTAATATTTCACCTTTTTTCCTTTTCTTATTTCTTTATACAGGCCAGGCTACTGTATATTTCTTTATTCAATGCCAATACAGTTCAAGTTTTTGATCTGGTGTCTTAGTTTATTAACTATAGTTTGATGAAGTGATATTAAATGAATAGTAGTGATTTAGATATGATAAATTGCTTAATAATCTAGACAAGTCAGATCATAATGATCATGTAAAATGTTCAGGGACAATTAATGACAAAAACCTTTTTATAAGATTGCATGTGTTAGAATATAAATATAAATACTTGCTTTTTCTTTTAAATAAAATATGACATGTTGTTGAAAAATTATCACAAACACATCAGTCACAACTCATTCAAAAAAATACCTTAAAACATACAAGAAACCATTACTACTTTTCCTCTACTACACTTTATTATATTTAGTTTTTCATCATAAATAAGTGTTCACTTTCTAAAGCCCCTCCCTCTGGAAAACCTCTCAACTAATTTCTGTTCTCTGGAGCTCCTCTCTTCTACCTTCTGGCCAGAAACTTGGGCTTCACTTTTCTCATTCTGTTGCATTTTCTGCAAATGTGCTCATATCTGGGAGAAAGCAGCACGTGGCAAGATAAAGAAAAATAAAAATGAGAGTTCACCCCACAGCCTTGGAACCACAGCTCCTCAACTCTGAAATAAAAATATTTTCTTCCTTGGAGTTTGATTTCTCTCGGGGAGAGGAATGTTGTTGGTGTCCCTGATGTCACTGCCAAATAATTTCTTTAGGCATAGTACAGGAAAGAACAAAGAAAAAGTTAGCCAAAAAAATGGGAGGGACCGTCCACTTTCTCTGAGCACCGGGAGTTCCATTACTTAACCATATGGCCAGATGACTTTCCTATTAGTTTAAAGCATGCTGTAAAAAAATTACCTAAGCTTAGTGGTTTAAAACAACAGAAATGTGTTCTCTCAGACTTCTGTACTCCAAAAGTTTAAGGGGAGTTTTATGTGCTAAAACTGAGGTATGAGCAGTGTTGGTCCTACTGGGGAGTCCAGGGCAAAATTTATTCATTGTCTCTTCCACCTTCTGATAACACTAGCATTCCTTGGCCTGTGGCTTCATCAATCCAATCTCCGCTTCACAAATCACAATGCCTTATTTTCTTCTACAGTCACATCTTTCTGTATTTCCCTCTTCTAAAGACACTTGGGATTACATTTAGGGCACATCCAGTTAATTCAGGTTAATCCCTCCATCTCAAGATTTAATAACATCTGCAAATTTCCTTTGTCCATATAAAAAAACATTCACAGGTTTCAGAGAATATGACCTGTATATCTTTGGGGCCAGTCAGTATTCAGTCTTCCACAGTTTATGCTGTGACTCTTTCTATCAGCAGGCCTGTGCTCACTTTTTTGTTCAGGCTGTGGGATTCAGTTCAGGCTGTGGGGATGTAGGAGAGAGAGAAAGGTAAGCACAGCTAGTTCAATGGAAATTAAAACCCTGGCCTTCTTCCCCAACCTGCCTCCTACTATTCAGTTTTAAAACAGTTACTTCTAGCATTCCGTCTAGGTTGAATAACTACATGTTGTGGGAGAGACAGAATAGCGTGTACTTATGGCATCTTATCAAGAGCTATAACCTCCTAACATGATATTTTAACTTTCATCTTTAAATCAATGTAACGCAAAAATTAAGTCCTTAAACACATGTTTAATGGTTAGAATTAAAAAAAAAAAAAATTCCCCTGCTCTACCTTGTCTCTTACCTGATTTCTGTGCCCCATAAGCTACATTTTCTATGTTTTTTTGTTTGTTTGCTTGTTTGTTTTGAGACGGACTCTCGCTCTGTCACCCAGGCTAGAATGCAGTGGCGTGATCTCACTGCAACCTCCGCCTCCCGGGTTCCAGCAATTCTCCTGCTTCAGCCTCCCAAGTAACTGGAATTACAGGTGCCTGTCACTACACCTAGCTACTTTTTTTGTATTTTTAGTAGAGACCGGAGTTCACCATGTTGGCCAGGCTGGTCTTGAACTCCTGACCTCAAGTGATCCACCTCTCTTGGCCTCCCAAAGTGCTGAGATTACAGGCATGAGTCACCGCACCTGGCCCATTTTCCATATTTTTATTGATATTTTTCCTTATGATTAAGGTATCAGAAAAATATTATGTAATTGTTAAAATCTCCTATAAACATCAATAGCCTGTATGCTTTTCAGTCTTCTGTAAATATATCTGTGTGTGTGCATGTATGTGTGTATGTGTGTGTGAGGGTCTTCTTTTTTTTTTTTTTTTTTCATTTACCCTATTTTTGAGTGGGTTCTGCTTGTTTGTGTGAGAGGGTCTTTATAGACATGGACTATGGTCTTATGTAGTAGCATTAAATTCCCATATCAACAGCAACCGACTTAAGTGGCTTCGCATTATTACTCAAGGCTGTGAGGAAGAAGGAGAGAGAAAGAAAAGGCAGGAAAGAGTCAAAAAGGAGAGAGGGAAGGAAAAGGATACATTGATATGGAGGTGTCAAAATAAACCATACATGAAAAGCGCAAAGCCACGTTTACTGAATTTTCACTTAATGGAGGAAGTGAGGCCTGATGCTTAGATAATTTTAAAGGACTTGGAGCCTCACAGGCCAAGCCTAATGGCTTTTTCTCCTCTTAGGACATTGTACCAGACAGAAGACTCAGAATTGTTTTAAAATATGGCATCAAGAAGAAATAATCATGGAATTAAACCAAATTATATTAATAGAGTTAGGGTTACATTACATGTTGGTGGAAAGTCACATGATGATAGGGAGTTAGAAGAAATTACTTTATCACAAAGTATCAGAATTCAAAATTGGTGGAAAATGTTAAGAAATGAAACATTAATGTGGAAAACCTTTGTGAGGGTTTTAAGATTTTGTGTTGTTTTCCTTTGAGATATTAAAAAATAAAAACAAACTATTTAACATGCAGTTTACATATTTTAACATTGTTCTTTGTGTGTTTTCTCTTCCGCCACTCCCTTCAGAAAAATTAGCATATGTACATATGCACACATATATACACACACACACATACACATATACACACATATACCTTTCCTTATTATAAGTATTACAGAAAATAGACAAAGTTTTACGGATTACAACACAATTATCCCTTTGCTTCTTTGTAAATGAAACAATATTATGCTAAGGGGATAATACTGGTTATGGGTAGCAATAATTAACTATATGTATCCATATGAATGTGGAGGAAGCAGGCAAATGCAACTAGAGTACAAATCCATATTGTAGATGGCTGATCCTTAGTGGGTCCATTGGTGCGTGCGTGTGCACATGGTCCTGGGTGCGCATGCACTCATTAGCATTTGGAATAGGAAGCTGCCTGATCCTTGTTTTCAAAATGGCACCACTACTTTTTTATAAATAAGCCTCAGCTGTTTCTTTTCTTAAAAATATCTTCTTCATGTTCTCATTTCCTAATTTTATAACAACTTAATCATTTAACGTACATTTCTCTCTAATTGTGGTAGATAGCACTTAACTAATTTCTCTGAAGAAATCAAAATGCAAGAAGAGGATTGCATCATGAAATTTGCATGTGCGTGTATCATATTTTTGCTCTTTTAAGAGCAGTATATTTTTCTGTTTGAAAAATAACTTACCAAACTCTATGAACATTACATCATTTTCTGCGGAATGTGTCAAATCAGTGAACATTTTGTTTTAATAATTATCGTCTTTCTTTCCTAGAAGAGTGAAGCAAAGGATATTCAGCCTCCTGTTTATTATCATCTTTTCCCAATAGAATATAGTCTGGTAATTGGAAAAATGTTCAGCCACCCCAAACTCATTTCACATGTGCTTTCCCTCATCACTGATTAATGATTCTAACTGTCTCTTTTCCTCTAATGTGTGAAACGAGGTCTTCCCACTGTGACATGGCTTGTTAAAAGGGAGATTTACGCTACCATCATGTGGTGTGATGTACTCCACATATTATGTAAAGCAATCATTTACAGGGTCAGGCACCATGGGTCAAATCAGGCACAAAGATGTAGGAGAAACGTGCTATGACAATCTGAAGTGAATGATTTTGTTTCAAACTATGTTAATTACTTGATTATATAAGTCACAGAGGGCTAAGACTAAGGCAGGGACTACATCAAAATTCATTTTTCTAGAACACATTACATGAAAATGAAAGGCCACAATGTGAAAGTTCCTGGGGTATCCTGTGACTGTGAAGATGGCTGATTCTTTGAAACTGATGCTTAAAATACATAAGCTTCCATTATAGATTAGTTTTTAAAATAACCAGCTAAGGTAGATATTAAATTTAAAACAAATCTGTATCGTTTAAATTAAAAGTAGATTTTAGGACAAGGAACTAAATAATGTGTTTTCATAACCCACATACTTTTTTTTAAATACACAAAGTTGTCTTTACCTCCTGAAAATTAGTTTTAGAAAACTGGAAAGTAGAGCATATTCCACTTTCTCCCAACAACTTGTGCTATACAAAGTATAAATAGTTTTATTTTTGTTGAAAATTAGTTTTTGAACAATGACCTCGGTTCAGGCATATGCTAAAAAATTCTGTTTTGATATGATAATCTGTGTCTTTAGAGTATGGGTAGTTGCTGGGAAGTAGGGAGTGTTGGTTTAAATATACAAGGGAAAACAAATATTAAATTATCATTTTCATAAGAATAGGAATCTAAGAACCTTGAACTTGTAAATCATTACTACAATTACAAAAAAAATAGAAACACAATAGGTAAAAGTAAATATTACTTTGTAAAAGCACAATATAGGTTTTTGAAAAATACATGCAATATAATTGTATTTATATCAATTCATAGGTAAACACAAAAACTTAACATGAGTAGAAGAGCCACTGATTAATATGAATATATTCACTAGGGTCTGAACTTCATGAGAGCAGAGATTTTATTTTTTTCTCTCTCATTCATTGCTGTACACATAGCGCCTATTAATAGTAATTTACATATCAATAACATTCAATGAATATTTTCTGAGCAAGAATTATTTCCTTATATCTTAATTTTTTTTTTATTACTGTGCAATACTAGAAATATCCTACTCCTCGGTTATATCACTATCTATCCATTTGGAGTGGAACTGGCAATGATTAACTTTTGGTAACATGAACTCTCATAATAATGACAAAATCTTTTTGTTGTTGTTAAAATTCAAAATGAGTAAGTTTTGTGCTAATTTGTAAAATAATTTTTTCTCTACCAGTATTGAGAACATGAGTTTGTCATAAATAAAGCGAACAAGTAAACAAACACCAAATATAAAATGTTAAAACAGGAGATCATCATTCATTCATCCATTCATTCAAGAAACCTACTATGTTTAGTACCTTAAGAGCTTGGTGGATAAGAAAGACATACCAACACAAAAGTAAGTACAGGAGTAGAAAATGTTCAACGTTAGAGACATTTGAAGAAACTAGAAAGGACTGGCCTACCAAACCTTAAGAGCAGTACAGAGGAGTAGTAAGAGAAAGTGGCAAAGTTTAACCCAAGACTTGAATAATACATAGGAATTTAAAATATTATTTCAGTCATTTCAAAATACATAGACCTAAATCAATTATAGTCTAAAATCAGACTGTATATGAAAATATGCATTCCCTGTACTTCTAATATTTCAGAATACTTAAGACACTAGGTAACCCTTACATTTCTTTATCAATGAAACTTTTATGCATAGTTCTCAATAATTTTTCCCAAACATAAATCTTATCATCTTGGATACTTTTAATGTTTTTATTTAAGAAAAAACAAGCAAACAAACAACAACACAAAACATGCCTTTTATGGTTTTCAGGACCCTGAGATAACCCTTCACATTCACTATACTCTATGCAAACGTTCTGTTGATTGTGAGTCAAAGCTACTCTGCTTGTGCATTCTTAACTTGAACAATCAAAAATTGTCCACAAATACCTATTGATTCTCTAGTCCATTTCTATAATGATAATTATTATTGTGTTCCACAGTCACCTCTAGTTCTTTAATGCCTTTACTTTCTCTCTCTTGCCTTCATTCATTCCAGATTACTTTCTATGGTACAAAATTTCATCCTTCCTTTTGATATTATCAACTGACTTGATCATATTTATAATATGCATACTAAGCAGAATCAGAAAGGGAGGATAGACAAAGCAGTAGAAGAAGAAAAAAAAATACAGACATTTAATGGGATATTATTGCACAGAACAGGTTTTATAAACTGACTGTTTTTGCTCTTCCCCCAAATTCTTACGCAGAAGCCTAACCCTCAGTGTGAATGTATTTGGAAATACAGTAACTCCCCCAACTGACTTATTCATGGTTTTGCATTTCACGGTTTTAATTACCCATGGTCAAGAATGGTATAAAAATATTAAATGGAAATATCCAGAAATTTCAGTTCATAAGTTTTAAATTGTGTCTCATTCTAAGTAGTGTGATGAAATCTCAAGCTATCCCACTTTTTCTTGCCTGGTATGTGAATCCTTCCTTTGCCAAGCAGGTCCACTCTGTCTATACTATCTGCCCATGACACACTTAGAATCCCTCTGGATTCCCGATCAAGTTCTGTGGTATTGTTACTGGTGGAAGGTACTCAATTTACTGGTGGTGAATCTGTACAGGTCTGCAGCAATCTCTATTCTTTCCTCTTTAGAAGAAAGAATTTAACTGAAGAGCATAAGCCCCCAAAAGAGACAGAGACAAGTTTCAGAGCAGGAGTGGAAGTTTATTAAAAACTTCAGAGAGGAAAGAAAGGAAAGTTCACTTGTAAGAGACCCAAGCGGGCACCTGAAGGTCAAGTGCAGTGTTTAACCTTGATCCTAGGACTCTATATGCTGGTTCCTTTCCCAGGATTCTTTCCTTAGGGTGGACTGCCTGCATGCTCAGCGCAGTGCTCTCCTTACCCTTGGGAAGTGCACACATGCACTGTGTTTAGGAAGCTGTATTCATGCCCACCTGAGGCTTCTTTCCCTTTTCTGGTGGAGTGCCCCAGGAAACTCATATTTCACTATTTTGTCTCTTAGTGCACATACCCAGGCTCACTTTCCCAATATCTGAGTTTTTATTGGAAGCTCTTTTTGCTTCCCCTTGGGACCTGCTGTCAAATTATCATTTTTAGAGAGGCCATGTGATAACTGTTGAACCATCATCTGACATTCCCGGTGGGTGGGGGAAAAGCCCTCTTCTGCCCCACTCATGCCTAACTACCTGTAACAGTATTGTAGTGCTTGCCTTCAAATCACCCTAACATTACTCAGTATGTTATTCAGTCCCAAAGCTCAAGAGCAGTGATGCAAGCAATTGGAATATGCCAAAGAGCCGCCATAAAGTACTTCCTTTAAGTGAAAGTTCTTCACTTAACAAGAAAAAAAAAAAAAAATCCTATGCTGAAATTTGTGTGGTAAAAATGAATCTTCTACCTGTGAAATTGTGAAAAAGGAGGAAGGAATTTGTGCTATTTGGTTGTCACACTTCAAACTGCAAAAGTTACAGCCACAGTGCAGGAATAATGCTTAGTTAACATGGAAAAAGCTTTATATTTATGGGTGGAAAGCATGAAAAACATGTTCTGATTGACAGCAATCAAATTTGATAGTATCTGTGGTTTCAGGCATTCACTGTGAGTCTTGGAAAGTATCCTTCACGGGGATAAGTGGAGATAATTAGAAACTTTAAGAAGGTGAATAAAGTTCAATATGATTCAATAGGATTAGTATTCTTATAAAGGGAAACACTGGAAAGCTCACTCTCTCTCTCTCTGAGCAAACACAAAGAAGAGATCAAGTGAACACACAGAGAGATGGCAGCCATTTGCAGACCAGGAAGAAAGTAGAAAGCCCTCCTCAGAAACCAACGCTGTTGGACATTGATCTGGAACTTCTAGCCTCCAGAACAGCAAGGGAATTGATTTCTGTCATTTCAGCCATACAGTCTGTGATATTTTGTTATGGCAGCTTGAAGAGAATAATACAGCAAGTGTCATGTGAACAACTGAGCACAAGATTTGTGAATGGTTATGTTTGGGGAGGGAGTATTTTATGAGTTTGGGACTTTAGGAATAAAATAGTTCAGGAAAAAATAAATTCTAAGAAATGATTATGGGAGTGAGTGGTTGTTCAAGGGGTAATGAAGTTCATTGAATTTGAATAGGTCCAGAGGACTAGGGTTTAGGGTGAGATAGATTTAACACAGAGAGTAATAAACATGAGTGAAAGGAAGAGGATTTATATTCTTAACTAGTAACAACAACAACAAAAAGCATAATAGGCATATAACAAATATGGAATCCCTTACCCTGGATATTTCCAAGAGAATGTAGTTTTTCTCCTATATAAAAACAAACTAAGCCTTCTGAAAACTTGGATTCTGCCATTATAGATGGCATTCATAAGAGTACTCTAATTTTTATGGTGAATATTTTCTCAGAGTAGAAAAAGCATTGTGCCTTCTGCTTTGATAATGTGACTACTAGGGTCAGGCTACAAGTTCAAGGCTGCTTGAGTTAAATATCCCAGGAGAGAAAAGAGACTCTATGCAATAGGTCTGTCTATATGCAATAAATTTGAAAGGCAAAATGCCAGTGGCCTGAAAACTAACCTCGATGTGGACGGGGCGAGCACACAGCAATACAAGTCCAGAAAATCCATATTAGTCAGGAGCAACTTGGAGAGTACAGCCCATCAGGATTCGGTCAGGAAGGTGAGCTTACTGTCCCCAAGGGTGATATATTTGCAACGAATCCTGCAGACAGATTCCTTATGTAACAAGAAGTTTAATGCTTAGATAAAACTATTAGCTGACGAAAAATTACAACTTCAATCAATTTAGGTTTAGCTACTTCTTCAGTGTTTTTATTTTTTCTTTTAAATGTATCAGTTCACATTGAATTCTTTTTTTCTGGCTTGATACATTGAGGGTTGTAGAGAAATTTTTCTTAAAGAATACATCCCAGACAGAAAACACAAAGAAAGATAATCAACTCAATGAAAATTCACTTATCAGACAAATTTATTGTGCAGTTCTGAGTATAAACAGACCTATAGCTAAATATGCCTTGTCAGACCTTTCTATATCTTGGGTCTCACGATTTCATGTTCAAAAAAGTACTACGATTCCTCAAAATTCATATGTCAAAACCTAACCCCCATGTTTATCACCATCACATTAGGAGGTGGGGACTTCGGGATGTGAATAGACAATAAGATTAGAGCACTCATGAATGGGATTAGTGTCCTGATAAAAGAGGCCTGAGGGAACTTGTTCCCGTTTCCACCATGTGACAGTTCAGAGAGAAGGTGCACTGTATGAACCAGAGAGTGGGCCTTCACCAGACACAGAGTTGGCCAGCATCTTCATCTTGGCTCCACTACTGCCTTTTTGTTTGCTTGTTTAATTCATATCTTTATTTCTCTCTTTTAAAAACAATTGTATAAATTTAAGGGGTATAAGTGCAGCCTTGTTACAAGGATATATTGTGTAGTGGTGAAGTCTCGGATTTCAGTGCAATCATCACCTGAATAATGTACATCGTACCCATTAAATAATTGCGTAAAAGTTACTCAGTCTTTGGAATTTTTTTTAGCAGTCTGAACAAACTAGAACAACAAATTATTTGATAACTAACTATCGAGTGGTCAGACTTCCGGTTAGAGAAACTAGGTAGTCTAATAATCCACAGATACGTTAACTAGTAGGCTATACTGACTAACTTCAGACATAAATGTTGAATAAACTATATGTCTGCTTATTCATGAAAAGTGTAGATTTTTATTTCCAGTTTCTGCAATAGAAATGACTTTATTAAGAGCCTATCTGTTGTTTCTCATGGAACAGAATGTTTGAGAAGTCAGGTTACTTATTAAGCATTTCCTTGCGTATCATAGTTTTTACTTTTAATTTGTTATCCAACATTCACAACTGTTGCCTATTTTCTTTCTCTAATTTAAAAAATAATTATCTAGATATTCCTTTCAAGAAATGTCCTATTTTTGTACTTAGCAGAGTGACAATCTCTGATGCCTGATTCTCACTACCATCTTCCATGAAAGAAAATAAGAGGCCATATTTTTCCTCTGCTATATTTTATGACAGACACTAAACCTAAAATGGACTAAATAGCCCCTCCATCCCTGATCTCCGAGCTGTAAGTGAAAAGGATGAAGCATGAAACCCATGGGACCAACAGTATTGGCACAAAAAGCTTACTGTTCCCACCAAGTGCCCATTGTCTGCTTCCTGCCACTTAGAGGGCAGAACCACATGGAATTCTACCACTTTTCTAACTCTCTTCCATCAATCACCCATTAATTTTATGAGCCCAATATCAATGAGGTGATTTTATTGTGTAATGTTATATTTTAGGCTTAAAATACCTAAAATTGACCGGGCGCAGTGGCTCGCACCTGTAATCCCAGCACTCTGGGAGGCTGAGGTCAGTGGATCACGAGGTCAGGAAATCGAGACCATCCTGGCTAACATGATGAAACCCAATCTCTACTAAAAATACAAAAAATTAGCCAGTTGTCGTGGCGGGCGCCTGTAGTCCCAGCTACCTCAGAGGCTGAGGCAGGGGAATCGCTTGAACTGGGGAGACGGAGGTTGCAGTGAGCTGAGATCCACCACTGCACTCCAGCCTGGGCGACAGAACAAGACTCCGTATCAAACAAACAAACAAAACCCAAAAAAACAAAAAACAAACCTAAAATCACTTTAATATTATATTGGGTGAGCATAAAATCAGAATATGGGAAATAAAAAAAAATTCTTTAGTGTTTCTAGACTAAGCATTTTTCTGAGCTGGACAGCAGGAGATGCATTCTGAAATATTTTGCTTCTGTGAATATCACTTCCATGTTTAGTAAAATTTATTTTGGTAGTTTTCTCATGTTGCTATAGTCAACTTCACACTGATATTCATGATGTTATTCACATGAGCACAGAGATAAGTTATCTCTTCCATATATGTTGATTTAGTTCAGTATGCTTAAAAAGATATGCGTATTATCCATTGATGTTTCTGTAGTCATTAAGACAAATAGCCTCATCAGATATTTTGTAAAATATTCATTTTATTTATTACTTTGTTTGTTGTGAGACAGAATCTCGCTCTATCTTTCAGGCTGGAGTACAGTGTCGCTATCTCAGCTCACTGCAATCTCCATTTCCTGGATTCAAGTGATTCTCCTGCCTCAGCCTCCTGAGTAGCTGGGATTACATGCACCCACCGCCAGCAAGCCTGGCTAATTTTTGTATTTTTAGTAGAGATGGGGTTTCACTATGTTTTCCAGGCTGATTTCGAACTCCTGACCTCAGGTGATCTGCCCGCGTTGGCCTCCCAAAGTGCTGGGACTACAGGCATGAACCACTGTGCCCTACCTATTTATTTCAATTTACAATTGGAAATGTATAAAATACACATATATATACGTGTATGTATTATACAGATGTATTAAATAGATATAAATGTCTCAAAAATATATATATAGTATACATATTTACATTTGATTTATATATATGTATAGTCTGTCTCTCATATGTAATATAATAATATACAACAATATATAAAATACATATACATATAAAAGATATTAAAAGTGCCAACACTGGCAACTCTTTAAGATGCATCCTATCATCTTAAAGTATCTTAGAGAAGTAAGAATTTCTAAAATTTCCATTTTTGGGTCAAGTGATGAATTTTGTTTCAAATTATTCCAGCCCCATAATGTATATAGAAATACATTCTTATGAATTATAAGTACACATGCAAAAGCCTACATAGTAAAATATTTTCAAGACTTGAGCATAAGGTAGAGTTATTAAACAAGATACTGAAATCATTAACATAAATATTAACTTTATACATCAAGAACTTCTTCAAAAAAACTTAATTAGGAGTAAAGAGAAGTAAATATCTTAAGTTGATGAACACTATACTCTTATACTTTCTGCTTCTCTATTATTAAAATTGCAGAAGATGTGCATTTAGGGCTGACCTGCTCTTTGGTGTCTGAAACTGAGTGACTCAGGTCAGGTAGGGTCCCTGACTGAGCAGCTAAGAATCAGAAATTCAGAAGCCAGAAGTTTGAAGTGTTCATTCAGACCTGTATCCCTAAATTGTATTCTTTAATTCAACTTTGCTTGCAAAACTCTGAGTTTGGGAGTGTGAGTACGGGAAGAGGGCAAGGTTCTAGGGAGAAAGGAGATCTTTTGGAAAGGGGGTGGGTTATTTTAATAATTTGGTTATTATTCTTAGTTTCTTTCTGGGACGGGAAGAAGGAAAGAGATAAGAACGAGAAGAAAAATCCCACCTGCCTTCCTCCCTAACAAATCGGAATAAAGAATCCCCCAAAATTACCTTCCTTTTTTTCTCTCATCCACCCCAGCCCCAAATAGAGACAATTTACAGCACTTCTGATTCTTTGCACATTAAAAAAGAAAGAGCAGAAATTTTTGATGAGGCTTCAACAAGACATCACTTAGAGAATGCAATTTTTTCTTTTTTATTTCTCTTCCCAAGTTTGTCTATTTTAAAATCATAATTCTGGCCAGGCTCACATATATAATCCCAACACTTTGGAAGGCTGAGGTGGGAGGATCACCTGGGGTCAGGAGTTCGAGAACAGCCTGGCCAATATGGTGAAACCCCATCTCTAGGAAAAATACAAAAATTAGCCCGGCGTGGTGACACACACCTGTAATCCCAGCTACTAGGGAGGCTGAGACAGGAGAATCACTTGAACTTGGGAGGCCGAGGTTGCAATGAGCCGAGATTGCACCACTGTACTCTAGCCTGGGCTACAGAGCAAGACTCTGTCTCAAAAAAAAAAAAAAAATCATAATTCTAATAATACAGGGATTGTCAAATCAGCAAATCTAGCTCACCATATATTTTTGTCAACAAAGTTGTATTGGAATATGGCCAAATGTATCTATTTACTGTTGCCTATGGCTGCTTTTGTGACAGAGTTGAATATATGAGAGAAAGAGAGATCATATGATCTACAACGATTAAAATCTTTATTATTTGGCCTTTTTAAAAGATATTACCAACTCTTGAAATAGATGACATGTAATTACTTTAGTGGACAAGCTTAACTGACTACTATTAATTACTGTAACTGTAAATATAGTTGTAAATACATAAATACACATACAAGCAATTTTGAATATGTACATATATATAAATATATATTCAGGTTTTTTTTTTTTTTTTTCCAGACGGAATCTCTGTCGCCCAGGCTGGAGTGCAGTGGAGCGATCTCAACTCACTGCAAGCTCCTTCTCCTGGGTTCATGCCTTTCTCCTGCCTCAGCCTGCCGAGTAGCTAGGACTACAGGCGTCCGCCACCACGCCAGGCTAATTTTTTGCATTTTTAGTACAGACAGGGTTTCCCCATGTTGGCCAGGATGGTCTCGATCTCCTTACCTTGTGATCTGTCCGCCTCCACCTCCCAAACTGCTGGGATTACAGGCGTGAGCCACAGGGCCCAGCCTATCCACAGGGTTTTTACAGATAAACTATAAGAGTTTGTATTTACTTTAGACTGCAAATATTTTTTCTAATATCTTGTTTTCCACTACCTCAGCTTTTAAAATGTGTTAAATTTCAATTTTTGTGGATAGCTCATTTTTCTTCTTTTATAGCTTCTGTTGCCTGCCTGGTTAAAAATATCTCACAAAGTATGAACAAATAAAGGAATTGTAATTAAAAAAAACTTTTAATTCACTGAAATTTTATTTTGTAATGAATTGTCATAGGAGAAAATTGTCTAGTGTTTGTTTTCATGTGGGTATTTATTTGGCTTGTGAAATCATGTATTCATCTACTGAAGTCTTATATGTACTCTGATACATTTTTGGACTCTCTATTTCATTTCACAGAAATTTTTGCCTATTCTTTTGCCAATAGCATGCTTTTATGATAATGTTGACTTTATAAATATACTAAGACATTTTCAATTATATTGATGGTATTGTTGTTATTACTACTATTATTATTATTTTACAGATAAGACTTTTAAAAATAATATTAGAATTACCTGTTCTTTAAAAGTCAAATATGCTCTCTGAAAATACATGAAACTGTTGTCTCATGTAAATATCTTCAAATTAAAAATGTTTGCTGGAGGAATAATTTTGGTAACTTTTGCATTTGGACTAATTATGCATGTGTTTTATATTTTAATTTAATAAAATTTCAGATGTTAACAGTTCAGTGTTAAATCTAAATGTATGTTTTATCAATATTACTTTCACCTAAGCCCTTGATCTTTTACCAGAGAGGTCTAATTTGTCCCTATTGAAGTAAGCTTCTGTTATTCATTTTGTATGACTAAAAATATTACATATGTTTTAAAGAAAAATCAGTAATTTTAAACTATTTGCTATACAAAGAGTATTTCTATATTCAAGGAACATATCTGTTTTTATAAATTATTAAATCCCAGTTATCTAACATAATGCCTGCCATAGTATGGGCCTTAAATATATTTATTTTTGAACATTGATATTGTGTATCTCATGTCTAAAATCTCCTCAAAACATAAAATATTGGCACATATTTTAAACTATGACTAGAAATATGCTATGACTACATGTTGCAAATGAAACTAAACAGATTGAAACATAAATTTCTACAAAGGAAAAGTAAATGTACTTTTAATTACATAAAATTAAAATATATTTTGTGAAGATAAAGTAATAATAAAAATAATTATTATTATAGCTATAAATTTTGAGGTTACATTATGTGCCAGATGTGCCCTAAAAGCATGTTGAAAATTAAACAAAAACTTATGTACAACTAAACACTAATTACAAGAAGAAGGTGGGGACGATTAGGAAATAATGAAAGCAGAGAAAGTGATATTTTAAATTTGACAGCTGATTAACTGTATTAAGCTGATAACATAATTAAAACTTAGCAGCTGGGAGGCTGGCAACAATTTTCATCTATGCAACTTATGTTGCTCCAGAAGAGAATAGAGGGGAAAACCTTTTACTAGTTATTACTGTATCCCTCTGTGTTTGGCAGGACATGATGTGCAGATTATTTATAAATTATTAGATTAAAATTAAATTGACTTTCCATTGCATTTTGCATAGTATAAATATGCATGTATTTTTAGTTGTATATTCGCATTTGTAGTATAATTGAGAAACCAAGACATCCAATTTGTCTCTTAAATTTCTTATATTCGTTGGAAGAGGATATGAGAGATTATTAAATATAAATTATAATTAAATATATTGGAGGCACTATTCGGAAAGTTGTGAAGAAATGACTATATATGCGCCTGTTGACATGTCTTTTAAAAGAAAATCAAATTGCATAAAAGTAGGATTATTGAAATGTATTTTACATATAGTAAAATTGAACTTCTAAAAATGTGAAGCTCAATAATTTTGACAAATGTATAGTTATGTAATAACCACATCATTACAAGTTGTCTTACGATCTTTTTTTTTAGTCAATCCTCTCCTTCCAAACCAAACTTTGTCAACCATCCTGAGTAGTTGGGACTACAGGTTCATGCCACCAAGCCCAGCTCATTTTTTGTGTTTCTAATAGAGATGGGATTTCACCATGTTGGCCAGACTGGTCTCGAACTCCCGACCTCAGGTGATCCACCCATCTTGGCCTTCCGAAGTGCTAGGATTACAGGTGTGAGCCACTGTGCCCGGTCTTACTTTTTTTTTTCGTGTCGCTTTATCTTTTCCAGAATGTCATTTGAATGTAACCATCAAATAGTAGCTTTTTCTGCCAGGTTTTTTTCACTGATTCTGAGAGTGGTGTATGTATTTGCATATTATTAGTAATTTGGTATCTTTGACTGCTATGTAATATTCCATTACATAGATAGATGTATCAAAATTTATTTTTATGTTTGTTAGTTGAAGAACATTTGAGTTTTTCCAGTTTATGGTTATCGTGGAAAAAGCTACTATAGATTCAGATACAGGGTTTTCTGTTGGTATATATTTTCATGTCCTTTGGGTAACAACTGGGAGTAAGGGTCAAAGGTAGGAAGACAAACACATGTTTAATTTTTAAGAAACTGACGGCCAGGAGCGGGGTTGCTCATACCTGTAGTCCCAGCACTTTGAGAGGCCGAGGTGGGCGGGCTCAAAGTCAGGAGATCGAGACCATCCTGGCTAACATGGTGAAACCCTGTCGCCAAAAAAAAAAAAAAAGAAAATTAGCCCGGCGTGGTGGGAGGCGGAGCGTGCAGTGAACTGAGATTGTGCCACCGCAGGAGTCTCAAAAAAAAAAAAAGAAACTGACAAACGATTTTTCAAAGTAGGCATTATATTTCAGGTTCTCATCAGGAATATGTCAGAGTACTAGTTATTTCACATTCTCACCAGTGTTTGATATTTTCAATTTTTTTGACTTGAGTCATTCTTACACTGTTTTAATTACAGTTAAGTGAGTTATAATTAAAACTGCAATGTGCTGTCACTGCAGAAAAGCATAGAAGATGATAGTCAACATCAATTTACCATTAATCCATATAAATATCCAAAGGTGGATATATGTATATATGTATATATAGTGTATATATAAATATATATATTAATCCATATAAATATCCAAATCCATCAATTTACTATTGATGTTAACTATCATTTTCTATGCCTTCCTGCAATCCATAGATTTTTTTGAGGTGTGAGTTCATATATTGTGTCAAATTGTTATTGGAGTTTTCTTAGTGTTGAGTATTGAAATTTTTAGAATATATTCAAGATACACATCCTTTATCAGATATGTGCTTTAGAAATATTTTCTACTAGTCAGTGGCTTGACTTTTCAATTTCTTTTTCTTTTTCTTTTTTTTTTTTACTTTTATTTTTAAGTTCAGGAGAACGTGTGCAGGTTTGTTACATAGGTAAACTTGTGTCATGCAGATTTGTTGCACAGATTATTTCATCACTCAGGTATCAGCCTAGTACCCATTAGTTACTTTTTTCTGATCCTCTCCCTCCTTCCAACCTCCTCCATCCGAAAAGCCCCGGTGTGTGGTGTTCCCTCTATGTGTCCATATGTTCTCATAACTTAGTTTTCACTTACAGGTGATAACGGGTGATATTTGGTTCTCCGTTCCTGTGTTAGTTTGCTGAGTATAAATAGCCTCCAGCTCCATTCATGTCCTTTCAAAGGACATGATTTCATTATTTTTTTATGCATGATATTCCATGGTGTATATGTACCACATTTTCTTTATCCAGTCTATCATTGATGGGCATTTAAGTTGATCCCATGTCTTTGCTATTATAAATAGTGCTGCGACGAACATATGCATGCATGTGTCTTTATAATAGAACAATTTATATTCCTTTGGGTATATACCCGTAATGGGATTGCGGGGTCAAATAATATTTCTCTCTTAGGTCTTTGAGGAATTTCCACACTGTTTTGCGCAATG
Source organism: Colobus angolensis palliatus (assembly GCF_000951035.1). NCBI lineage: Eukaryota > Metazoa > Chordata > Mammalia > Primates > Cercopithecidae > Colobus > Colobus angolensis. The sequence continues at coordinate 3,244,007 of NW_012113919.1, forward strand.
GTTGAGCTAATTGACACTCCCACCAACAGTGTATAAGCATTCCTTTTTCTCCACAACCTTGACAGCATTTGTTATTTTTTGACTTTTTAATAGTAGCCATTCTGACTGGTGTTAGATGGTGTCTCATCGTGGTTTTTATTTGAATTTCTCTAATGATCAGTGATGTTGAACTTTTTATAATATGATTATTGGCTGCATGGACGTCTTATTTTGAAAAATATCTGTTCATGTCCTTTGCCCATTTTTGTGGGTTTTTTTTCTTATAAATTTGTATAAGTTTCTCAGATTTGCTAGATATTAGACCTTTGTCAGATTCATAGTTTGCAAATATTTTCTCCCATTCTGTAGACTGTTTACTTAACTGTTGATAGTTTCTTTAGCCCTGCAGAAGCTTTTTAGTTTAATTAATCCCATGTGTCAATTTTTGCTTTTGTTGCAGTTTATTTTGGTGTCTTCATCATGAAATCTTTGTCCATGCATATGTCCTGAATGGTATTGCCTTTAGGGTTGGATAGAAGTGGTGAGAGAGAGCATCCTTGTTTTGTGCCAGTTTTCAAGGGGGATGCTTTCAGCTTTTGCCCATTTAATATTATGTGGGCTGTGGGTTTGTCATATATGGCTCTTATTATTTTGCAGTATGTTTCTTCAATACCTTCTTTATTGAGAGTTTCTAACATGAAGGGATGTTGAATTTTATTGGAAGCCTTTTCTGCATTTATTGAGATAATAATTTGGTTTTTGTCTTTGGTTCTGTTTATGTGGTGAATCACATTTATTGATTTGCATATGTTGAACCAACCTTGCATCCTGGGGATAAAGCCAACTTGATTGTGGTGGATGAGCTTTTTTTGTGCTGGAGTCAAGTTGCCAGTATTCTTATTGAGGATTTTTGCAATATTGATCAAGGCTACTGAACTGATATTCGCATTGATGTTCATCAGAAATGGTGGTCTTTTTTTGCTGTATCTCTTCCAGATTTTGGTATCAGGATGATGCTGACCTCATAGAATGAGTTAGGGTGGAGTCCCTCTTTTTCAATTTTTGAAATAGTTTCAGTAGAAACGGTGCAAGCTCTTCTTTGTACCTCTGGTAGAAACCAGATGTGAATCCATCTGGTCCTGGGCTTTTTCAGTTGGTAGGCTATTTGATACTGCCTTAACTTCAGAACTCATTATTGGTCTATTCAGGGATTCAGTGTCTTCCTAGTTCAATCTTAGGAGGATGTATGTGTCCAGGAACTTAAATATTTTTAATTTACCTTCAAAATATTTCTGACCATCTTCATTTGTACCATCTAATACAGGCGACCTGTTCAGAAATATTGACTGTTATATACAACTCTTTACCTTACCAAGATTTTCTCCTTACGTTGTGAGACAGAGACTTGTTCACATTTGTATTGTTAGAGAATTGAGTCAGTGATTTGCCAGATAGGCACTGAATAATCCATTTCTTCTAGATTTTCTAATTTATTTACATAGAGATGTTTATAGTATTCTCTGATGGTTCTTTGTTTTTCTGTGGCATCAGTGGTGATATCCTCGTTTTCATTTCTGATTGTGTTCATTTGATACTTCTCTCTTTTTTCTTCTTTATTAGTCTAGATAGCAGTGTACGTATTTTGGTACTTTTTCAGAAAAAACAAAAACAAAAACAAAAATAACTCCTGGATTCATTGAATTTGTGAAGGGTTTTTCATGACTAATCTTGGTTAGTTCAGCTTTAATCTTGGTTATTTCTTTTTTTTTTTTTTTTTTTTTTTTGAGACGGAGTCTCACTCTGTCACCCGGGCTGGAGTGCAGTGGCCGGATCTCAGCTCACTGCAAGCTCCTCCTCCCGGGTTCACGCCATTCTCCTGCCTCAGCCTCGCGAGTAGCTGGGACTACAGGCGCCCGCCACCACGCCCGGCTAGTTTTTTTGTATTTTTTAGTAGAGACAGGGTTTCACCGTGTCAGCCAGGATGGTCTCGATCTCCTGACCTCGTGATCCGCCTGTCTCGGCCTCCCAAAGTGCTGGGATTACAGGCTTGAGCCACCGTGCCCGGCCGGTTATTTCTTGTCTTCTGCTAACTGCAGGGTTTGTTTGCTCCTGGTTCTCTAGTTTTTTTAGTTCTGATATTAGGTTGTTATCTTAACATCTTTCTAGCTTTTTGATATGGCCATTTAGTGCTATAAATTTCCCTCTTAACACTGCCTTAGATGTGTCCCAGAGATTCTGGTGTATTATGCCATTGTTCTCATTAGTTTCAAACAACTTTTTAATTTTTGCCGCAATTTCATTGTTTTCCTCATTGAGGAGCAGGCTATTCAATTTCCATGTAACTGTAAGGTTTTGAGTGAATTTCGTAGTCTCAATTTCAAGTTCGATTGCTCTGTGGTCTGAGAGATTGTTATATCAGTTCTTTTGCATTGACTAAGAAGTGTTTTACTTCTGTCATGTGATTAATTTTAGAGTAAGTGCCATGTGGCAAAGAGACCAATATATATTCTGTTGTTTTGGGGTGGTGAGTTCTGTAAATCTCTGTCAGGCCCTGGGTGGTGAGTTCTGTAAATCTCTCTCAGGCCCATGTAATCCAGTGCTAAATTCAGGTCCTGAATATCTATGCCAATTTTCTGTCTCAATGATATGTCTAATATTGTCAGTGAGGTGTTAAAGTCTCCCCCTTTCATTGTTTGGAAGCCTAAGTCCATTCGAAGATCTCTAAGAAATTGTTCTTATTAGACAACCACCACTTTCTTTTTTTTCCCACATTGATTTTTGCACTATACTTTCCATTTACACAAAAACTTCAAAAAGACCAACTTCCACAGAGTATAATATAATTGAGAGAAGTATAGTGCAATCTAATTTTAAAACAGTGAACTCCTTTCATCTGGTAGTTCACAAAATGTCTAACGAATCTTAAGTATTGCTGTATTTCCCCCCAAATTTAAAATATACCCTGTGAATAGCATATATTAACTTTATCTCTCTCTCTCTGTTTTCCTGTCCATTTCACTCACCATAAACCTTTCCATTTGGAAATTCTGATGGCATTACCTTCAAAATATTTCTGACCATCTTCATTTCTACCATCTAGCATAAATGACCTCTTCAGAAATATTGACTGTTTCTTACATTTCTTTACCTTACCAACATTTTCTCCTTACCTTGTGAGACAGAGATTTATTCACATCTGTTTTCCTAGAGAATTGGGTCAGCGATTTGCCAGAATAGTAATGTAGCAATTTAGGCGTTTAGTCTATGGCCTGAAACAGGATAGGTATTTAATAAAACAGGCATTTAATATATGGCCTGAAAAATAGACATATAGTGTAGCAAGATGTGCCCAAGCTGAAGAGTATAATTCAGATATGTATATTCCCAATCTCATACATTATCTATGACAATGCTAGATAATTAAATGTTTGCTAAGAGCAATATTAAGAGATAGCATGACAATAAGGCAGCGATGTTTGGTCCCTTCTGAGTAATAACTGTAAGATACAAAGTGTCATCACCATGTCCATAGAAGGAGAGTGACCACTGTTTTACTCCAAAATCAATAGCCCTATGTGCAACACTACCAATCTTTACTACTGCATGGTTGTAATGCAGTACATAACTCTCAATTATGGTTTATTAAACTTTATATAACTTTAAAAATATTTTATTAAAAAAAGTCAAACATAGTACAAAGATGAAATAATTTTACTGTGAGTCCCTATATACTCAAACATTAACATTACCACTCTTGTTTAACACATCTGTTTGTTCATCTTAGTTTTTGAAGAATCTCAAAGTAAATTACAGATATTGGTACACTCATTCTAGGTATTTCAGAGTGCATTTGTTAACCAGGATGAAATAAATGTTACCTTTTTGTGTAAAATTGAATACAATGAAGTGTACAAATATTAATTGCACATTAGTAGAGTTTGATAAATGCATATATATATATATGCCTTTTGGAGCTTCCATTTTCTTCTAATTGTCAATGTGATGATGAATTTTATGTGTCAACTTGACTAAGTTGATAGATGCTCAGATAGCTAGTAAAGCACTATTTCTGGATGTGCCTGTGATGGTGTTTCTGGAGAAGATTAGAATTTGATTTAATAAACTGAGCAAAAATCTGCCCTCACAGATGTAGGGAGGTATCATTCAATCCAATGAGGGCTAAAATATAACAAAGAAGACAGAAGGAGAGTAAATTCTCTCTTCCTCTTTATTTTTGACCTCAGACATGACATCCATTATCTCCTGCTCTTGGAAATTGCAACTTCTGGTTCTCAGTGCTTCCGATTCCAGGACTTAATAGTAGTCCTGGAATCTGTAGGCCAACAGGCCTTAAACAAGTAGGATATACTGTTGGTTCTGTTTCCCTGGAGAACTGTAATTAATAAAACCAATTTAATTGCATACTAAAACCTTAAATATAAAATATTTTATTAGTGTTCAGTTATAAATATGTTTATATTTTTATTATGATTTCTTCTTTGAATACAAGGTTATTTATTTAAATGTTAGGTTCAGGGAATACATGTACAGGTTTGCTACAAGGGTATATTGCATGATGCTGAGGTTTTTCCTTCTATTGATCCCATTTCTCAAATAGTGAACTTACCCCCCAGTAGAAATTTTTTCTTGTTCTCCCCCTTCCCCGCCATGGAGTCCTTAGTGTCTATTGTTCCTATGTTTGCATCTGCACATACTCAATGTTTAGTTCTTACTTACAAGTGAGAACGTGTGGTATTTGGTTTTCTGTTTCTGTGTTAATTCATCTAGGATAATGACATCCAGCAGCATCCTTGTTGCTGTGAAGGACATATTTTCATTCATTTTTATGACTGCATAGTATTCTATGGTATGTATGTATCACATTTTCCTTATCCAATCCACCATTTATATCTACCTGGCTTGATTCCATGTCTTTGCTATTGTGAATAGTGATGCAATGAACATGTGAATGAGGGTGTCTTTTTGGTAGAATGATAAATTTTCCATTGGTTATATACCCAGCAATGTGATCACTGGACTGAAAGGTAATTCTTTTTTAAGTTCTTTGAAAAATATCCAAACTGCTTTCCACAGCAGCTAAACTAATTTGCATTCCCACCAAAGGTGTTTAAGTTTCCCCTTTCTCTGCAACCTCACCGATATCTGTTATTTTTTTACTTAAAAATAGTCACTCTTTAACTGGTTGGAAATGATATTTCATTGTGGTTTAGATTTGTACCTCTCATGATTAGTGATGTGGAGCATTTTCATATGTTTGTTAGCCATTTGTATTTCTTCTTTTCAGAAATGTCTGTTTATATACTTTGCCCACTTATTAATGGAGCTGTTTCTTTTCTTGTTTATTAAGTTCCTTATAGATTCTGAATATTAGTCCTTTGTCTGATTCAGTTTGCAAATATTTTCTCCCATTCTGTAGGTTGTCTGTATACTCTCTTGATTGTTTCTTTTGCTATGCAGAAGCTTTTACATTTAATTAAGTTCCAATTGTTCATTTTTTTGTTTTGTTAGATTTGCTTTTGGGGCTTAGTCATAAATTCCTTCACTAAGTCAATGTCTAGAAGAGTATTTCCTAAAATATCTTTTAGGATTTTTTTTTTAAATAATTTGAGGTATTACATTTAAGTCTTTAATTCATCTTGAATTACTCTATTTATATAATGAGAGTTTGGGATCCAGTTTCATTTTTCTGCATATAGTTAGCCAGTTTTCCCAGCACAATTTGTGGAATCAGGTATCTTTTCCCCATTTTATTTATTTTTGTCAACTTTTTCAAAGATCATGTGGTGGTATGTGGGTTTATTCCATGATTTTCTATTCTGTTCCATTGGTCTGTATGTCTCTCTGTAGCAATATCATGTTGTGTTAGTCACTCTAGTCTTGTTGAATAGTTTGAAGTTGAGTAATGTGAGGCCTCTGGCTTTGTTGTTTTTGTTTAGAATTGGTTTGGCTATTTGGGCTCCTTTCTGTTTCCATAATAATATGGTCTAGCTATGTTCCCATCCAAATCTCATTTTGAATTGTAGCTCCCACAATTCCACAATTCTCACATGTCATGGAAGGGACCTGGTGGGAGGTAATTGAATCATGGGGGCAGATTTTTACCATGCTGTTCTTGTGATAGTAAATAAGGCTCATGAGTTCTGATGGTTTTATAAGGGAGAGTTTCTCTGCACAAATTCTCTCTTTTCTGCCACCATGTAAGACATACCTTTGCTTCTCCTTTGCCTTCTGCTATGATTGTGAGACCTCCCCAGGAACATAGAACTATGAGTCCATTAAACCTCTTTTCCTTTAGATGTTTCCCAGTCTTGAGTATGACTTTATTAGCAGCATGAAAATGGACTAATACAGTAACTTGATATCAAGAGTGGGGTAATAAACATATGAACTTTAGAAATTGTTTTTCCTAATTCAGTGAAAAATGACATTGGTAATTTGATAAGAACAACATTCAATTTGTAGATTGCTTTAGACAATATGGACATTTAACATTGAAAGAATCATAAATATTCCAATCAATGTCCATGGAATGCTTTCCTAATTTTTTTTGGTCTATTTTTTTTTTTTTAGCAGTGTTTTATAGCCTTTGTAGAGATCTTTCACCTCATTGGTTAGATGTTTTCTTAGATATGTATTTTTTTGTGGCTATTTTAAATAAAATTATATTTATAACTTGGATCTCAACTTGGATGTTATCAGTGTGTAGAAATTCTACTGATTTTATAAATTGATTTTGTGTACTGAGACTTTACTGAAGTTGTTTATTAGATCTAGGAGTTGGAATCTTTAAGATCTTCTAGGTGTAGAATCATATCTTCGCTGAAGACATATAATTTGACTTCCTCTTTTTTTCTGTTTGAATGTCTTTTCTTTCTTTCTCTTGTATGATTCCTCTGGCAAGGACTTCCATTACCATTTGAATAGAAGATTTGAGAATGAACATTCTTGTCTTATTCCAGTTGGAAGCATTTCCACTTTTGCCATTTCAGTATGAGATTGGCTGTGAGTTTGTCATACATGGCTCTTAATATTTTCAGGTATGTTTCTTCAATACCTAGTTTGTTGAGGATTTTTATCTTAAAAAGATGTTAGATTTTATTGAATGCTTTTTCTGCATTTATTCAGATAATCATATAATTTTTGTTTTTAAGATTTTTTTTATGTTGCCGTAAAAATAATTCTGTCCATGTGGTTGTAAACTTTAAAAAAGTATTTATTTGCATATATTGAACCATTTTTGCATCTCAGGAATAAAGCCCACTTGATCCTAGTGAATTAACTTTCTTTAATGTGTTTCTGGATTCAATTTGCAAGTTTAGGACTTTTGTGTCTATTTTCATTAGCAATATTGGCCTATAGTTTTATTTCTTGTTGTATATTTGACAGATTTTGAATCAGGATTATACTGGTTTTGTAGAAGGAGTTAGGGAGGAATCTCTCCACCTTGAGTTTTTAGAATAGTTTCTGAAGAATTAGTCCCAACTCTTCTTTGCATGTTTTGTGGAGTTTGGCTGCGAGTTCCTCTGGTGCTGAGATTTTTTTTTTTTTTTGGTGGTTAGATTTTTTTTTTTTAATTACTGATTCAATTTTACTACTCAATATTCGTCTGTTCAGGATTTCTATTTCTTCCTGATTCAATCTTAGGAGAATATGTTTTACTAGAATTTCATCCATTTTCTCTAAATTTTCTAGTTTGTGCACGTAGAGATGTTCGTAGTAGTCTCTGAGAATCTTGCCAGTTTCTGTGGGATTGTTTGTAATGTCACCATTGTCATTTCTGATTGTGCTTACTTGTATCTTCTCTTTTTCTTCTTTGTTAGTCTCTGAGTGGTCTATCAATTTTCTTTATGTGTTCAATGAACCAACTTTTCTTTCATTGATTTTTGTTGTTGTTGTTCTCAGATTTATTTGTTTCTGTCTGATTTTACCTGATTTTATTTTATTTCTTTTCTTCTGCTAGCTTTGAGTTTAATTTGTTCTTGTTTTTCTAGTTCTTTAGGTATGAGATTATGCTGTTAATTTTAGATCCTTCTGTCTTCCTGATGTAGTTATTTAGTGCTATAAATTTTTCTCTTAACACTGCTTTTGCTCCATCCCAGATATTTCGTATTTTGTGTCTCTATTTTAATTTATCTCAAAGGATTTTTTTTTTAGTTCTGACTTAAGTTCATGGTTTACTCAAAAGTCATTCAGAAGAAAGTTGCTTAGTTTTCAAGTGTTTTTGTGGTTTTGAGAGTTCCTCAAACCACAATATTAATTTCTATTTTTATTTCACTGTGATTTGAGAAGATGCTTGATATGATTTTTTTTTTAATTTATTGGGACTTGCATCACTGCACATTTGGTCAGTCTTAGAATATGTTCCATGTACTGATGAAAAGAATGTATATCCTGTGGCTGTTGGATGGAGTACTCTGTAGATGCCTGTTAGATCCAACTAGTCAAGTGTCTAATTTAAGTCTAGAATTTATCTGTAGTTTTCTCCTATGATGATCTGTCTAATGATGTCAGTTGGATGTTGAGGTCTCCTACTATTATTATGTGGGCATCCAAGTATTTTCTTAGATCTAGAATTACTTATCTTATGAATCTGGATTCTTCAATATTTGATATGTGTATATTTAGGGTAGTCAAGTTTTGTTGAATTGAACTCTTTATCATTATGTGATGCTCTTCTCTGTCCTTTTTTTTTTTTTTAACTGTTATTGGTTTAAAAGTCTGTTTTATCTGATGCAAGGATAAAAACACCTAATCTTTTTTGTTTTCCATTTGCATAATAGGTTTTTCTTCATCACTGTACTCCAAGCCTATGTTAATTATTACGTGTGACATGAGTCTCTTGAAGACTGCAAAAGGGAAGATCTTTTTTTTAAAATGCAATTTGCCATTTTTGTCTTTGAACTGGAAAATTTAGCTCATTTATGTTCAAAGTTAACATTGATATTTGATGTTTTGTTCTTGTGGTAGTGTTGTCAGCAAATTGTTTTGTAGTCTCCATTATGTAGTTGCTTTATAGGCTTTGTGTGCTGTGTGTTTACATGTGCATTTGTCATAGCAAGAATTGTTTGTTCATTTCCAAGTTAGAATTCTCTTAAGCATCTATTGTGAGGTCAATCTGGTGATGATGAATTCTCTTAGATATTACTAGTCTGGGAAAGACTTCATTTATCCTTAGTTTGGTGGGATATGAAATATTTGGCTAGCATTTTGTTTAAGAGTGCTAAAAGTGAGCCTTCAATCTATTTTGGTTTGTTAGGTTTCTGCTGTTAGTTTAATGGATATTCCTTTACTGGTAATAAGGCCCTTTCATTTAGCTGCTTTTAAAGTTTTTTATTTTGCATTAACCTTGTATAGTCTGATGACTATGTGCCTTGGGGATTGACATCTTGTGTAGTATGTTTTAGGAATTCTCTGGATTCTTTGGATGTGCATGTTGGCCCCTATAACAAGATTGAGGAGTCTATATTGAATTATATCCTCAAATATGTTTTCCAAGTTGCTTACTTTCTCTTCTTCTCTCTCAGAAATACCAGTAAGTCATAGATTTGATTACTTTACATAATCTCATATTTTCAAAGGCTTTGTTTATTTTTTAAAATATATATTTTTTATTTGTCTCTGACTGGATTGATTTAAAGGATCAGTGTTCATACTCTGAAAATTTTCCTTCTGTTTGATCTTGTCTGTTGTTAATGCTTACAACTGTATATTTCCTGTAGAAAATTTTCAATTCCAGAGGTTCTGTTTTTTTTTTCTTAATATATGTATGTGATCTTTCAAATACTGAATTATTTTTCTGACTTCTTTCTGTTGAATTTCAACTTTTTCTTAGATCTCTTTGAGACTTTGCTATTTTTATTCTAAATTCTATATTTATCATTTCCCATTTTATTCTGGTTAGGATTCACTGCTCGGGAGGTAGTATGAGCCTTTGGAGGTGATGGAACACTCTAGCTTTTTGTCATGATGTAGTTGTTGTGCTGGTTCCCTCTCATTTGAGGAAGTAAAGTTCTTTTTATTTGCTTTTGTTTGAATGGGGCTTCTTGATTTTTTTTTTCCTTTGAGAGTACAACTATGGTGTATATTGTGTATGACTGTATATTGTGTATGATTGGCTTTGTTTCGGGGTGCTTTCAGAGAGTGAAGGCTTTGTACAGTTCCTTGGTTGCAGATGGGTTCATGTAGTGACTTTTTCAGACAGTGTGGTAGTGTCTGAAATTCATCACCACCAGATTGACCTTACAATAGATGCTTAAGAGAATTCTAACTTGGAAATGAAAAAAACCAATTCTTGCTATCACAAAAGCACATGTAAACACACAGCCCAAAGCCTATAAAGCAACTACATAATGGAGACTACAAAACAACTAGCTGACAATTGTCGTAGTGACATATTTTTGTTTTGTGGTATAATTCAGAGAGTAGTCCAGTAGATGGTGCTTCAGCATTAGCGCCAGGTGGTAGGCTCTTACTCTTCTCCTGTACTTACCCTCATTGGAGGCGGAGGCAATGAAGAAGCAACAAAAGCATCTTCCCCTATTATAAGTTCACTCTCAGTGTGGTGGAACCACAGGATAAACCTGAGAAGTGTGTCTTTCAGCCCACTACCTGGATCCTAATGGTAAGAGCTGCTGTGGGAGGCTAGAGATGATGTCCTCTCCAAGTCTATTCCCAACATTGGTGATGTTGCCTTCAGAAGCTACCAACATACTTCTATATCCTTTAACTCAGGGGGACTTCGGTAGGCTGTGCTCCCCACCCCATTAGGGGCAGTCTGCATCGAGGGTTAGATCTCCTGGTGAGTGGGGTTCACCTCCATTTTACCCCTTGAAGCTGGTAGGGCATTGTCCCCCAAATGACCAAGGAAGTAGTCTGAGACACCCAGCAATGACATATGCAGACTGGTTCTAGGTTGCAAAGTCGTTTCTGGCTGCACATCTCACTTGCTAGGAGAAATCTCAGCTTCAGCAACAGTCCTCCTAATCCACTTTTGTGGTGCCAGAGAGCCCAATTCCAGTGCCCATTTCTGGGGCACTCTCCACCCTCCCACTCAATTCTGGCTATGTGGGCCCTTACCCCACTCCAGAGCAGTAATTACAATCTCTGGCCCAGGACTAAAATTCTTGTGGGTGCCACTGCCGGTTGCCAAACAGTGACTGACTTTGTATGAGCCTGGATAAAAAATGGTGCGCTTCTTTTTGTTCTGTAACTGAGAAAATGTCTGAAACTTGCTTTTCCTGGTGCCTTTTCCTCTCTCCATCTTTCAGTCTCTCTCCATGTTAACTCCAGGGCTTGGAGAAAACAGGGTGCTATTTTTTGCTCTGAATTACACAGATCCCTAGTAGAAAGGTGAGTCACAAAGGGTGACTGACTTTCCCTCTTCTTTACTGGGGCTTCGTTCACTTTTATCAGCCAATCACCATCACAAGGAGTGCTGTCCACCTTGTCATTTCTGGAGTCTGGGTTGTTCTTCATTTTTCTAGTGAAATACCATCTTCCTTCTTGAATTAAAGCTCTTGGAGTAGATCTTTATGCGATATTTTGCTGTTTCCAAGTGGCTAAGGCATGTTAAAAGCCTCTAGTCTGTCATCTTGGTGAAAAAAAAACATTATTTTAAAGATTTTGCTGTTGTGGTTGTGGGTTGTGTGCTTGCCGATGATGTCAATTTAGTTGGATTTTGATTAAAGAACAAGTTCTAATATTTGCTATTTTGCAGAGTGATATGGTTTGGCTGTGTCCCCATCCAAATCTCATCTTGAATTCCCACATGTATGGGAGGGACTCAGTGGGAGGTAATTGAATCATGGCAGCAGGTCTTTCCCATGCTGTTCTCATTATAGTGAATAAGTCTCATGAGATCTGATGGTTTTAAAAACAGAAATTTCCCTGCACAAGTTCTCTCTTCTCTTCTCTGCTGCAACGTGAGACTTGGCTTTCACCTTCTGCCATGATTGTGGGGCTTCCCCAGCCATGTAGAACTGTAAGTGCATTATACCTTTTTCTTTTGTAAATTGCCCAGCCTCTTGTATGTCTTTATCATCAGTGTGAAAATGGACTAATACATGGAGATTGTTGAGATTTTCTTTATATCTTAGTCTATGTTAAAATATCATAAATATTTCTCATGTAAGTCAAAATTATCTCTATTTCTATGCATTGGCTACAGTATTTTTTACGTGTATCTTCAGTCAAAGTTAATAATTATATTGTTCCAATTGTTTAGATTTTTATCACTTTTTTCTGCCTAATCTAATACTATGAAAAATGTGTTAGAATTTCTCATTCTGATTGGGTATTTGTCAGTTATCTTTGAAATTATGTTGATTAGGACTTCTTTTTTTTTTTTTCTTTTTTTCTTCATGTATCCTGGAGGCTTTATTTTTAGCTGCATGCTACATTACAATTGCTATGACTTACTGGAAATTTTATACTTTACTCCATTTTTGTATCTATTTTAATCTTTAACAATGATGTTTCACATAAGATAATTTTTTTTTTTTTTTTTTTTTTTTTTTTTTTTTTTTTTTTGAGACGGAGTCTCACTCTGTCGCCCAGGCTGGAGTGCAGTGGCCTGATCTCAGCTCACTGCAAGCTCTGCCTCCCGGGGTTCACGCCATTCTCCTGCCTCAGCCTCCCGAGCAGCTGGGACTAGAGGCGCCCGCCACCTCGCCCAGCTAGTTTTTTGTATTTTTTAGTAGAGACGGGGTTTCACCATGTTAGCCAGGATGGTCTCGATCTCCTGACCTCGTGATCCGCCCGTCTCGGCCTCCCAAAGTGCTGGGATTACAGGCTTGAGCCACCGCGCCCGGCCTAGATAATTTTATCTAATATTAATATGAGCAATCCAGCATCATTTGTCTTATACTTACCTGAGCTACATGAATTTATCTATCTGAAATCTATCAATTTATTAATCTATTTATTCCACCCTCATATATCTTTTAACTTTTTGTATGATTTCTATTTGGATGTATCTTTATTATTCTGTATATTAGTTAACTTATGTTTATATTCTTCCTGTTAGTAATTTTCATTAAGTGTCATGGTAAATTGTTTTTCATTTATTGTTATCAGTAATATACTTGTAATCATTTTTACTGTATTTTGTGCTGTTATCTCTCATTTTTCTATCTTTTCTCTTTTTCTGCCTCCCATTGGATTGATCACATTTTCTGCTCTCTTTTTCTTTGGTTTCTCCCCATAACCCAACGTTTTAGAATTTCTGTGTTCTACCAATTTTCTTTTAGTATTCGTCTTTTTTTTTTCTTTTTTAAAGCATACAGACATTTTTCTTAAAAGGTGAAATTTAACTGTATCTTCACCCTCTAACCTGAAAAATGCTGAAAAAATCTTTTATCCTTTTTTTGTTTAGGAAAAAAGAAAGTGCAGCTCACTGCCTGCACTCATTTAATTTTATATAAACATGCTCTTTGAGGCTGAAGCAAATCCGACTGATTTCTAATATGAAAGTAAAATATAAAAACTATTCTTGGAGTTATTTCTAAACAGAACTAGCATCAGAATCATCTGAGTCATCAGAATCATCTGTTCTGGGAAAACTGAATTCATCAAATAAATCTTCAGCTAATACTTGTATGAAAACTATGTTAATATCACATGTAGGAACGCTATGTTTTCTAAAACTTGACATTTTTAGCGATTGAAAATTACTATATTTTGTAAATGGAAATACCACTAAAAAAACAGAATGCTATAAATAGAATGATGTCTTTTACTTCGAAAGTTGATATACTAGAGTGATGTGAAAATAATAAAATCAAGATATTCTGTAGAAAAGTTGTTTGGGAGTAAATACGGCAGCTGCAAGCACTGCTGGTCAGTATTCTCGGAGCAAATGGACAAAGGTCTAAATCTGTTGCTTCTCCCTCCTGTCTTGTATGATGTTTGAGTTTGTTAAATTAATAACAACATATTCCGCCTCCAGAATTAACAAAAATTTTTAAAATATGTCTATATTGTGCAATTTGTTTTCTTCAAAATTGTCTTACATTTTATTCTTCCTACACAGATTCAATGTTGTTCTTTTTGAAATGCCAATTTTTATAGTTCTTGTAGTTCATTTATTTTAGTTTTATGTGTTTTTTTAACTGAAAATACTTTATTGTGTATAAATCGAATAATAGTTAATCGTGGCATAAGATTACAGATTGGTAGCATATTTTCTCAACACTTTAAATATATTATTTTCTTGCTTCCTGGTGTATAGTTTTGTCCTTGAGAAGTATGTTTTCCATCTAATAATGTGAATTTTTGGTTGTTTTTAAAAGGATTTCCTATATTCTAATTGATCTGCTGATGTACATTTATCTATATTTGTCTTGACTCAAACTCCCATTCTTTAGTCTGCAGAATGATACTTTTTATTATTTTTAAAATACTGTCTTTGGATATTGCCTCTCCTCTAGCTTCTCCATATGGAGTTTCTGTTTTATGCTCCAAGTTTTTTATTCCTTCTTTTTAAATAATTTTATAAACATAATTTGAATCATGTTATTTTCTTTCTTTAAACTATTGAAAACTTCTCCTGAACTTAAAACATAGAATCTACACTATGAAACATAAGACATGATCTAGTCATTTGCTTCATCACAAACCCTCATCACTCATCACATCTGCCTCTCTTCTTATGTGGCAACACCACCAGCCACATATCTTTTAAAAAAGACAGACATTATTGGAAATTTGAAAATTCTGTTTTGAGTAACCTTGTGTTATAACTAGAAACAAATACAGTTATTGAATAAGAGTAGTTTTTTAATGAATGATACTTAATTATAAAAGATGGATTAAACAATGAGCACATCAATGGTGGGGATTATTTCAACTCTCATTTTATCTTTGTTGTCAGAAACGGTGCCTGGCACATTTAGGTGTACAATAAAAACTGACTCAAGGAAATGTAATTGACTTGAATGAAACAGAATTTTTAAAGAGGTTTACTGGAGGTAGCAGCAGATATACAAAAGCTTAAAACATTTAACCTGAAAGTTAGAAATAGCATTAAATAAAACTTTTAAAGAGGTCATAAAATGCGATGGTGGTACTTTTTAAAGGTGTTAAGAATGCACACAAATGTGGTTAATATAGCAAATCTATTTAACTTTGAAATTCCATAAAACATTCAACTTTTAAGTCTATATGCTGGATATTATGACAAAATTAGATTACAAAATCATATTATCAGTCTTACAAATGAGATAGGCTTACCTTACTTTCTTTATACAGAAAATTGTGAAACTTGTATTAGTCCATAGTTCAGACTTCCCTGCATAAACTGTACTGGCAATTACCACAAAAACATAGAGTGCCTAATAAAAATGAATCCACTGTTTGGAATAAAACTTGCCTTTTATTGAATTCAGAGTCATCACATTTCTTCTACCTAACTTCTTGAATAATGAGAGTTTCTGCTCTCTTTAATGTTCTGAGAATTTTCTTTCTGAAAAACATAAAGGCTTATATTATTATGCAGAGGAAAAGGTATGGCCTTCTCTTGTGAACATGCAGCAATATTCTATTTAATTAAAGTTGATTCAGCACAAGTCCTCTGGATACCAGCTATTTTACAGTTTGAAGAAATGTAGGATACTTGTCTGAGTTGACTCTCTCATTTTATGCATGCTTTCTACCATGAGAGACTTTCTCAGGATGTTTCTTATAAAATATTTTAGAAGAAAAGGCACAATAAAAACATATTATTACTTTTTTCTTTTGTAGGTGTAAGATAAATATATTTAAATAAGCCTTTGGCTGTTAACAAATAGTAGTCATGGACTCAAGAGGCTTCTATTGCTTAATAATTTAAAGCCTCATTATTTTATATAAAAGGAATTATTTGAGATTTGAATATATCTAAAGTTTTTAAATTCTTTACATTCAAAACATTATAAAATATTGAAGGCTTCTTATATAATGTTATTTTTATCCCCCATTAGATTATTAAAATTTAATAGCATTGTTTATTTGGCATAATAATTAAAATGATTAAGATGTTTTGAAAGCAAACTCTTGTAATCGCATGCAACATACAAATTTATTAATATTGAGGCATGAGTAGAAATCTAAAAGTATTAACATATAGAATATTTTGATGTGATGAGTATAATTAAACAGAAAATCAAAGAAGGAAGTAAGATTTTAAAAATGATACAGTGAGACTGAAATTTTTCACATTAAAAACTATTTCTTTACTGGAAAATGTATTTATCTAAACAGCTCATATTAGGTTAAAATATGAATACTAAACTGAATGCACTCTTTTATATATGCTTTCTATCACACTAGTGGGCAGTGTTATACACTATACCAGTAAGAATATGCATTTTTAGGTAAGAAATTTTAAAAGCCTATTAATTAAATGATTTTGAGTAAATTACTTAACGCCTTTCTTTTGAATTCCTTATCTTTAAATTTAATAACAATATTAGTGCTTATTTCAGAAGATTGTTGTAGGATTTAATTGATGTAAAATATGTAAACACAGCATTGCTGGGTACAAATTAAATGCTCAATAAATGTTAGCTTCTTATGATCACTAAAAAACAAATCCCCTACTTTGTCAGATAGTCTATTCCTGAAAGTGTATAAAATCAGTAAGTGTTGTGTAAATAAAGAAGAGTGAGGCACATGAATGGCATAAGTACTAGGGTCTTAGAAACAACACAGCATTAATGTGTATGTCACATTAAATAGAGGGTTGCAGCAGATTCTGCAGTTTTCATATAGAATAACCTTGTTAGCAGAACTCTGATTCTATGGCGGCCCTGTGACCAGTTAAATATACTCTAGTATTCCTCATTTCATGAAATCAGATGTGACCACATTACAGGATGCTAGGCAGTAGAAAGAGCTAGAAGCAGCCCTTCCCATAACCTTATTAAAATAAACCCATTACTTTTCTTTACCTTTCTTTCATCTACCTGCCTGAAATAGTTAGTAGAAGTCATCTTGCAAGAATGAGACAACATGTATGAAGATGGAAGATGACAATATAAATGGTGGATACAAGAAAGAGTCTAGTTCCTGTTGAACCACAGTACCAGGGCTGAACAACCTGTATCTGAACCTCATAGAATGTTGTTATAGCATATACTTGTGTTTAAGTCACAAAAAGAGCTTTGTTTTTATTAGGTACAATGGAATGTAATCCTACCTGACATAAAACCAATGAATGAAAGAAATAATAAAGATTCTCCCACCATGCAACCAAAAATGTAACCTTCTTTTATATTAAAAGTTCTCTGTCATTCTCACTTTCTTTGTCATTTGCATTGCTTCTTTTTGCTGTTTTTCCTCTTATCAATATTCTAGCTGTCCCCTTTCCATCTTCTTTACTAGTTTATCTTCCACTTGACCATTGAAGTTTCTTGTAGATTGTTACAGAAGTAACCCCCAGTGCGTCCTGTGTCCTTCTATCCATACCCATATATTCTTCCTTTTCACATTGACTAAGATGGGGTTTATTGCTTTCCTCAGTGATTGAGATATTGGCAAATATGACGTAAGCAAAACCTTGAAAGGCTTGGCCATAGAGGATTACTCTGCTTTTTGCTGGTTTTGGAATGAAGTCTCCATGTGACGAATCCCAAACTAGCCTGATAGAAATGTGTGACCTGGAAAACAGCTAGCACTAAGTGTCAATCGTGTGAGAAAGGCTATTTTACAGCACTTAGCCCAAGACAACGTGTTGAGTGATCTAAGTTGAAAGCAACCAAAGAACCACCCCATGAACCCAATCTAAATTGTTGATCCAAATGAAAGTAAACAAAACTGTTGTTAATTTTTTAAACTATTTACTTTTAAGGTAGCTTGCTACATAAAAATAGATATATGAGACAAACTTTCTAAAGTATCTTTTATGTTATTCTACTACATGGCTGTATGCTCTTTTCATCACTCTCAAATGGATATCTTCACACTTCAAATTCTTTCTGGCCTACAGATTCTCATCTAACTACCTTCTCAATGTCTCTGTGAGAATGTTACTTGTACAGGGACTTTAAACATATGAAATGGGTATTTCTAAATATTTCTTAGTTCCTACTTTTGCCTCTGTGTGCCTCATGTCTCAATAACACTCACTAAATGAGTGATTTGATTAAGTATGAAATCGATAAGTAATACTTTCTCCATCTGCTTTTGTTGCTTCACATATCGTTATTTAAAAAATCATGTCAATGTTTCATGAAACAGCTCTGCTTTATATCAAATTCTCTTCATCTCTATTGACACTGTAATATGAACCCAAAATCATCTCTCTCCCTAACTAAGGAAATAAAAATGCATCCAGTTACTTAGAACTTTACTTTTCTTCAATTTATTCTGCAAAAAAACAGTTAAATGTATTTTTTAATGCAGGCATCATTTAATTAACCTGCATTATATTCCATTGCCTTTGAAATAAAAGTCAAGATGTTTATATGATTGGGAAGTTTTTACATAATTGTTCACCTCATTTCCACATCTTAAATTTCTGTCATTCTACTGTTTCTTTTTAAAATTTAAGCCAAATTTGAACTTATTTCATTACATTCAGTGTCTCATACCCTTTCTATGTGTTTTTGTGTTTATGCTATTTAACCCTTCTCTCTCCATGAAAATCTATTTTGTCTTCCTGTCACTACTCGATTTAAACAACACTTCATTCAGGAGATTTTCATGGATACCTCTTCCAACTTCTAAATACATGGAGTGTCCTTATCTTATGTTACAAAGAGGGGCATGATAACAAATATTAAAGACCAACTCTTGTGGAACAAAACAAAATTTTTGTGTTCGCCTTTGTTGATTTCTATTATGTAAATATTTCCACCATCATTGATTTCAAGTAACGTGACATCAATAGAGCTGCAAAATTCCTAAAAGGTTAACAATTCCCGAACATTTAACAACTTGTTCTCATGAGCTGCTACAGGCGAGCTCCAGCACAGCATTAACTTCAGAGTCCAACTTTCTGCCAACATGTCCAGAGCACAGTTAATGTGAAGGTCCCATGGCATTAAAGTCCATCTCTCTTCTGTATTCCCACTGGCTGGCACAGTGCTGAACCCAAGCAAATATAAGTATGCACCTTATAAAGATGCATTCAGTGTAAGGAAAAAGGAATGCGTGAATGGAAATGCTATCCTGGTCTCAGGGCTGCACATCATCAGGGAGCTAAAGAAGTGTCTGAAAGCAAACATCTCCATCCCTCTGTTTTGATCTACTCCCGTCAGTATATTTGGGAGAGAAATTGAAGTGAGTATGTATAGGTGGAAAATGCTTAGCTGGTGATTCCAATTCAATTTGTATTGAAGGATATCATTTTAAAATTATGTATCTCAAGTACATATATATTAGTCAAAAATAGTTGGTATCGAGAAGATATTTAAAAGTGATTCAAACTATATTATGCACAGGCTTTTGTATGTATTACTGTTAAAAACAACTAAGCTTCACAGATACTAAGTTAAACACCTAGTTACCAGTCAAGAAAAGGAACTAAATGGATGCATAACCCAGTCTCTTTCAACTTCTCTACTATCTGTAGTCTGAAGTATTTGAAATAAAATTATCTTGATTATTATAGAAAAGTTGCTTGAATAAGCTATAATTGACAGGAAATTGATTATAGAATAAGTCAACAGGAGATGCAATGAATATAAGTGTAACTTTGAAGCTTTAGGAGAATAATTCCAAAAGAATAACACATGATCTCAGCCACCACAAAATTGATACTGAAATGCTTAATGCCCATGTTTGCAAGTTAAATAATAAAGAATTCTTAAGAAACAATTACAATATTATTTACTAAATTAGCACATTTCCAGAATTCTAAGATGCATGTTTTTAATTTTCATGTCTCTAAAATTCAAATGCAATAAGTAAAACACATTGAATTATACTTTAATTGCAGTATTTGTTTCCATATTAGTAATACACTAAAATAATGGTACCATCAATTTGATAAAATACAGTAATTTTACGTTATAGTAGATACTATTTTACAAATAGGAGATACAATTACAAAAGTTCCTTTTTAAAGTCCTAATTCAGAACAACAAATGAAAGAGTTGTGAGTAATAAATATTAGGTTATAATTAAAACGATGCAACCAAGGGAGCTGAAAACATAATTACAATGATTAAAATAACATTTATTGAGATATCATTATGGCCTTAAGACAGTGAAGTAGAAATTTTCAAAAAAATCCTTATACAATCACTTCGACAAGTTATTTTATTTTTTGCCACAATTCTTCCAAGTTTAATTTATTGAAGAGAAAAAAAGAAACCGGCAGAGACAGAAACAAAGAGGAAATAGACAGACAAAAGCGGAAGGAAAGAACAGGTTTGAAATTCAGCTAGAGGTTTAAAAGAATGAGTATGAATAGTTCTGATAAAGAGTATTACTAAAATTGTGGTCCAGGAATCGTATCTATAATAATTACCTGATATACTTGTTAAAAATGAAAATTCTTTGACTCTGACCCAAACCTACTAAATCAGAAAATCTGTGGAAAGGGACTAGAAAACTTTATTTTTAACAAGCTCCCTAGAAAGTTTTATGCACAACAAAGTTTGAGAAAACCTGAATTGTAGGGTGAAAAAAAAAAAAAGAGAGATAAGCCAAAAAATAAATCAAGCATAAATTATGACATTACAATTTTAATTATGAAGTGAGAACTGGCTAAGTATGCTGAGTAAGCACTTAAAATTATAATACTTTCATATGAGTTTCATATGAGAATCTATTTAAAAGTAAATGCATTTCAATTGAGTCATGAATAACTGCTTACTGAAAGAGTGCTTTAATAGTACAGAATACTAGGTAATATTAAACTATATGTTATTGATAAATATGATCTAATGCTATCTGTTTTTTCCTCTAAAGAATTTAAAATTAAGGTTGAATGTTCTAACATATATTGCTGCTTTCTTTAGAAAAAAATACTTATTTTTCACATCTCTTATGCAGTTTTCTAGCTTATATATTTTGCCTACCAGGAGTCATCTGCAATGCTACAATTTTGTTGGAAAAGTCAACAATTATTGTGTCTGTATCAAATTGTATGAATAATATTTTTTATAAAATATAAAAAGTATTACATATTTTTGCATGAAACTGAATATCAGCCACAAAGTTTTGAGTTTACTTATTAATACCAAATTCTCTGTTAATTTGAATGCATAGAAACAAATATATTCTATATCTTTAAAAAAAAAAAACGGCCGGGAGCGGTGGCTCAAGCCTGTAATCCCAGCACTTTGGGAGGCCGAGACGGGCGGATCACGAGGTCAGGAGATCGAGACCATCCTGGCTAACACGGTGAAACCCCGTCTCTACTAAAAAAATACAAAAAACTAGCCGGGCGAGGTGGCGGGCGCCTGTAGTCCCAGCTACTCGGGAGGCTGAGGCAGGAGAATGGCGGGAACCTGGGAGGCGGAGCTTGCAGTGAGCTGAGATCCGGCCACTGCACTCCAGCCCGGGCAACAGAGCGAGACTCCGTCTCAAAAAAAAAAAAAAAAAAAAACCACAGTATGGTATATAGAAGAGAAAAATTAATTGAAATTTGCCTTAATCAATTAAGTTTTACTTAAATCATCACCATTTTCTGAATTGTTAAAACATGTATAAAAATGTCCTGTCAACGACAAGATAATTCTAATTTTCTGTATTCCTCCTCAATTATTTTATTATTTCATTGTATTTTCACTAGATAGATTTTATTTACATCTAGCATTGAAATATTTAATAAGAGATTGCAATTGTATCCATTTTGAATAACATGGGGCTAAAAGTCATTATCTATGTGAATGGTTTTATTTTTATTTAAAGAGTAAAATAAATTAATTAAATTTTTTATTTAAGGAGTGACAAGATGTTAACCTAAATGTACAGCAATTTAGGTTAACATCTTGTCACTCCTTAAACACAAATTTTATTTTATTTTATTTTTTTTTTTTTGCCTAATACACGTTACTATTTTAAATTTTTGTCAGTATTAAAACATTTAATGTATATGTCCCATGCTTAGACAGCTATAAATGACTTCCCTACAATTGAGAAGCTTTAAGTTAGCACAGGTAAGTTTTTTTTTTTTTTTTTGAGACGGAGTCTTGCTCTGTCGCCCAGGCTGGAGTGCAGTGGCGCGATCTCAGCTCACAGCAAGCTTTGCCTCCCGGGTTTACGCCATTCTCCTGTCTCAACCTCCTGAGTAGCTGGGACTACAGGCGCCCGCCACTACACTCAGGTAAATTTTTGTATTTCTAATAGAGACGGGGTTTCACCGTGTTAGCCAGGATGGTCTTGATTTCCTGACCTCGTGATCCTCTCGCCTCGGCCTCCCAAAGTGCTGGGATTACAGCCCTGAGCCACCGCGCCCGGCCAAGCACAGATAACTTTTATTTACCTCAGCTTTACATGAAGAGTCAAGGAGAGAAATGAAAACTTAAAAAGGACAAACATTGGTCCACATTTTCTAATGGAGGTTTGCTCCATATCATGTTTCTCTCTTGCTTTTCCTGGAGCAAACTCAAGGAGGAGAATATCTTCTCAAGTCGAGATTATGCTATGGTAACATATTAGTTATGAATTGATCCAGACAGCTCTCTAACCATTTGAAATTGCTCAGAGATACATAAAGGCTATGGATGTTAAAATGAAAAAACTCTTTTCCTGTTCACTCTGATGGTAGTTTCTTTTGCTGTGCAGAAGCTCTTTAGTTTAATGAGATCCCATTTGTCAATTTTGGCTTTTGCTGCCGTTGCTTT
>NW_012113919.1:3268608-3282897 GCF_000951035.1 Colobus angolensis palliatus
GCTCACTGCAAGCTTTGCCTCCCAGGTTTACGCCGTTCTCCTGCCTCAGCCTCTGGAGTAGCTGGGACTACAGGCGCCCGCCACCTCACCTGACTAGGTTTTCTATTTTTTAGTAGAGACGGGGTTTCACCGTGTTAGCCAGGATGGTCTCGATCTCCTGACTTCGTGATCCCCCCATCTCGGCCTCCCAAAGTGCTGGGATTACAGGCTTGAGCCACCGCACCCGGCACTAGAAGAATTCTTAAAAGAACAATCTTACAGACATAAGAAAAATGACATTGGGACATTAGTAAACATTGTTACATTTAAATAATTATATCTTGTTGACACTTATAAGAAAATGATTTAATAGAGTCCAGAAGTGAAGTGAATGCTAAAGTCGTATTTGTAGAACTTTGCCCTTGATAGTGGTCTATAAATTATTTCCTTACATTGTACATGCGCACATATAGATGCACAAACATAAATACAAAACATTTGAGTCTTGCTATTTTACGTTGAATTTAATGATTTAACTGTATGCTGTCTTTTGTTATAAATCTATGCATCCATTTTGAAAGCAGTATAGTAGTGTTGGTATAAACAGTATACCAATTAATTGTAAAAAAGAAATTACATAATTGGAAATAGCAGAGTAGAACCTAATCATTGAAATTATTACTGTTCTATCAGTCTCTCCAAAGGTATCTTCTAGGATTATAGATTTTTGTTAAACAGATAGTTTTCCTTTATCAGAGGTTATGAATCTACACTGTCATTACCACGTTAAATAAATTTTATCTCTTTATGGAAAATTCTGATGTTTTATAGCACAGAAAATAGACTGATAGCACTTTCAGCAATTTCCATAAATTACATACCAGTTGCTGTGGTTTGGATGTTTCCTGCAAATATTATGTTGAAATTTCATCTTCATTAGTATTAAGTGGAGGAATCTTTGGGAGGTAATTAGAATTATGTAAGGTCATCAGGGTGGGGGCCCCATGTTGGGACTGGTGGCTTTGTAAACAAAGGGGAAGAGAGACCTGAGCTAGGACTCTTGCTCTGCCTCACAATGCGATACCTCTTACCATGGGATGATATTGCAATAAGGCCTCATCAGATGTGTCACCTTGATCTCGAACTTTCCAGGCTCCAGAACCACAAGAAGTAACATTTATCGTTTTTTAATGAATTACCAAGTCTCAAGAATTCAGTTATAGCAACACAAAAAGAAGTAAGACACCAGCCTTGCACATCATTAAGATTATTATCAATGTTGCACGTTTAGGTTAACATTTCTGACAAGTTAGATGAGAATCTTAATGCATGTTTTACATTTTACTTTTGCTTTTCTGCTACCAAGATGCTCATTACTTCTTATGGAAGCAAAAATAACAATAAGCTGCAAAATCCATTGTATAAATATATGTTATTTCTCTCATTATGAGTGACTTCATGCAGTTTACTCCAAAGTTAGTCCATGAGGAAATCATACTTTGGAACTCCTAAAGAAAAATTGCACCCAACAGTTCAACAGGCAAGGGAGACTTTATTCACAACTATTTCAGTAGAGAAAAGAGATTGAATCTAACTCTGCTGAAACAAGAGTCAAGAAAATTTTCGAGTCCTGGGGTGATCTAGTGGAAAAATACTGGAAGGTACTAATAGAGAAGTTAAGTCAATGTGATTAGGACTTCCGTGTTTGCTAATTGGTGCTTATTGGTGAAATTAGTCTTCTACAGAGAGACTGGAAGATAAGGCACTATCTTTCTGGATGATTAATTTCAAAAGGATGGCTCCCAGGTTCTTGAGAAAGGTATTAGCTGGTAATAAAACTGGCCAAAGGCTGGGAGAAGATTTACATCTCAAAGGGGCAGGGAAAGAATTTGCATTTAAAAGTTTTCTTAAGTAAATGCTCTAAGGGAAGGGAGGCTAGAAGCCTAGAGTCAGTGTCTAAAAGTTACTCAAACTGAGGACAATGTTAAAATTATTTTGCTCAGAATAAGAGAAACCATACAATACTCAACACCTTCATTTGGAGGTTACTTCTGCAGAGAGAACACCAGAGGGGAAAAGAATCTATCAGAAGGCAAGGTGAGTTTCTATAACTGGAAGTTCTTTTCCTTCACTATTTCTTTTTGAGTCAATTTTTCTTCTCCAAGAAACTTTCAAAATATATTCACTTCACGTGTCCCCAGTCTAACTTAGATGTCATTTCTCTGGACATCTTACAAGTAGTATCTTTTTCACCAAGTACTTATGACTAGAAATCTAACTCTTGAGGTTACTTTTTGCCTTCCTCGTTACACTGTAAGAATTTTTCTGGCAAGATATTATGAATTTTTTCTATGAATTTCCAAGAACGAACTAAGTGCCACATCTAGTAGATAAACATTGAATATTATTGAATGAAAGAAGCATTGTTTTTTCAAAGTAAATACAGTTTAAAGTAAGCTAGAGTAAAGAGAGTCACAGACGGAGACAGGGTTCTACAAAGTCCCTAAAATCTTGATTCTTAAAGCATTTATTCTGTCTCTTTGAGCATTAAGGCCCAACCTATTAGGGTGCATTATAAATGAAAAATATGCAAATTAAAAATAATAGCCCAGTTTTAATGGGATTATAACAAAATCGAATATGAGCTTAACTCTGAATACTTTGAATTTCTTAGCTTTTATGTTTCAAGTTAAATCCATGATACCATTTGAAACTATCTTTTGGAATGCAAATCAGTATCAATACTGCTGAGCACAGTGAAAATTAATGAAAATAATAATAGAAAAGAACTTACAAAGTCTACTAAATCCCATTTTAACATAAGTAGTCAAAGTGGTCTTTGTTATTATTATAATTAACTGATTGCATGCAAACACAACCTTATTTATTTAACTGAAATATAAAGACAGTTATATATCTTCTAATAGGAAGGATATATATATATATATAGTCTAAAGGGTAAGAAAAAAGGTCATATTTTGAATTTTACTGAGAAAAGGTGACAAATAACTTCAAATCTTTTGTTTGGTTTGGAAAATACTCATTGTATTCGGAATAAACTTTTAAACATATTTTTAAATTGTGTGTGAATTTTAAATTATAGAGATAGATCATTAAATAGTGAAAGCCAGGTTTTCTTCATTAATATTCTTATAAGGAAGTATAACTTTAACAGAAAGTTGTATTATGTTTCTTATTTAATTATAGGTAATCATATATTTGAAAGATAATTTTAATATTTAATAAATATTAAACCTGTTGTTAATAATGTACAGACACCCAGATAATTACTTTTGACATAATTATTTCTCACAGAATTGAACATTTCTTTACATCATCAACAAAAATGCTCTGTCTCTGCTTCTGTGATATAAAAATGATGATACATTATGGTGTTGAACAGTAAGCATGAGTGATTTTTTAAAATAAAGTATGTTTTAAGTGTTTATTTCAAACACACAGTGAACATTTTAATTTAGTGAAATTTAATTAAGACAATGGAGCTATTATTCAGCATACTTAGTTTTTATGTAGTGTTATTTTAGAGAGAAATTTAGATTTGTGTAAACTTCCGGCTTTAAGATGATATCAAATACCTATCAGTTGAGGAGACATCAGATGGGAGAGAAAGAGACCGTGAAACAGAGAGAAGAAAGAGAAACTGTAATTGTACACTTACGGGAATAAGGCATATATGTTTTGTGGTTTCGATTTGTGCCTTCTCACTAAATATTTTCTCTGACATTAATAATAGTAGATATCAACAATTTAAGATTTCCTACTCTTCTATGTAATGAATAAATAACAGCTAGTAAATAATTCTATTATTGCTGGAAATGTATATTATTAATAGGAGATTCATATATTTCTATTAATGTAATATGCTAAAATTTACATAATTAATAACCTTCAGTGAATCATAGAAAAGTCATTAAAATACTCCGAAACAATGAAGGCAGAGGCTGCATAGTTACACAGTTAACTCAGAAGTTACACAGTGCCACACAGCTAATCTTTGTGAAGTGATGCACCTGCCCCCCTGTCTAGACATCAGTAGTGATAAGTATCATATGCTGACAACTGCATCTACCCATATAAAAGCATTTCCAGTTAAAAAAGGGAATACTTCCATTTGGCTTCCTCAGAAACATAAAAAGAAAATGCCAAAAACAGGAAAAGAAACAAACAACAACAAATAAAAAGCCACCCCACACTTCCCTTTATGTTACTTGGGAAAGATTCTCAGCAATAATCATGCCCAATTATTCTTTACCAAGTGAATCACTCCCTAGAACTCTTATAGAATAATATTCTGTGCCTGGAACAGGACAAAGGACTAGAATTTACAAACGGCCTCTATTAGCCTGTTTTCACACTGCTGTAAAGAACTACCAGAGACTGGGTAATTTATAAACAAAAGACATTTAGGACCCACAGTTCTGCATGGCTGGGGAGGCCTTGGGAAACTTAAAATTATGGCAGAAGGTGACAGGGAAGCAAGGCAGCCTTACATGGCAGCAGGAGGGCGAGCGGAAACTGCAAAACACTTTTGAACCATCAGATCTTGTGAAAACTCACTCACTGTCATGAGAACAGCATTGGGGAAACTGCTCCCATGATCCAATCAAGTTCCATCAGGTTCCTCTGTTGACACGTGTGGATTACAAATTAGGATTAGAAAAAGGGTTAAAAAAAAATAAGAGTTCTGCCGTGTATATCAGTCATCTTAGATTTTGACGTTGCTGTACGTATTTTCTATGGCATATTTTATCATGGATTGTAGGGCTATTATAAATATTAAATATGACAAATCCAGACACATATGCAGAAGCAAATATAAACTTAATTAGTAATTTTTTACCACATACAATGGGGGAACTTTCTAGGAGACTAGTATTTGTTAATCGTACTATGTTTCAGAAAATTACCATGCTGTTTTCTTGTAGGGAAGTCACAACAAAAAGCTCATCAATTTCATTATAGAATACATTCAACATTAATAAACATAATTATTCATATCTCTGATTTTTTTTTTTTTTGCAGAAGTACTTTAATGCAGAAAATATATTTATGAGAAAATGACTTATGCCCAGATTGAGTGATACACAGTGTTGGGATGCTTCAAATATATACATCAAGCAAGTGTATATATCTTTTTTTTTTTTTTTTTGTCACTCAGGCTGGAGTTCAGTGGTGCAATCTTGGCTCACTGCAACCTCTGCCTCTGGGATTTAAGCAGTTCTCCTGCCTTAGCCTCCAGAGTAGCTGGGATTACAGGCACCTGCCACCACACCCGGTTTATTTGTGTATTTGTGGTATATACGGTGATATGGTCTGGCTGTGTCCCCAGCAAAATCTCATTTTGAATTTCCACATGTTGTGGCAGGAACCCGGAGGAAGGTGACTGAATTACAGGGGAGGGTCTTTCCTTCACTGTTCTCATGATAGTGAGTAATTCTCACAAGATCTGATGGCTTTATAAGGCAGACTATTCATGCATAATCTCTCTCTTTACCTGTTGCCTTTTATGTAAGATGTGACTTGCTCCGCTTTGCCTTCTGCCATGACTGTGCAGTTTCTCCAACCATGTGAAACTCTAAGTCCAGTTAAACCTCTTTCCTTTCTAAATTGCCATCTCAGGTATGTCTTTATCACCAGAGTGAAAACAGACTAACACGGATGGGGTTTTAACCACGCTGGCCAGGCTGGTCTTGAAGTCCTGACCTCAAGTGATCCACTCATCTTAGTCTCCCAAAGTGCTGAGATTACAGGCATGAGCCACCGTGCCTGATCAACAATGTGTATGTGTGTATATATATCTACACAATAATATGTATGATCATGGCTCATATATTTTAAAATAATAAATTTATGACCAATTTTCTCAGGAGGTCCTGAATTCACAATATTCTATTGCAGCTTTTCTACATAATGATGAAATCAGTCATAAAAACCATTGTTAATGAATTATGTATGATAGAAATTATATTTACATTATTTTGAAGGCATTAAAGCAAACCCCTGTATTCACACATTGAATGAACTAATAATAATG
Organism: Colobus angolensis palliatus; assembly: GCF_000951035.1. NCBI lineage: Eukaryota > Metazoa > Chordata > Mammalia > Primates > Cercopithecidae > Colobus > Colobus angolensis. Next base: position 3,274,643 of record NW_012113919.1, read on the forward strand.
TTAGTGTTAGATTCTCAGAATAAACCATTTATATTCTTATACCTTACTGAAGGAGCACTACATAAAGCTGAAAGATTTGCTACAGACTGCTACTTCAAATTTTGAACTCAGCCAAACAAATTGATACATTTACTGGCTATCAATTTAATTGTTTAAATTCTGTGACAAAGAATAATTCACTGGTGTACAATTGTATATTTAATTTTAAAAGACACTTATAGGCAAATTTTTAAGATTTATGTTGGCTATAGTATAAGGCATGAAGTAGAAAAGTAAGTAGTAATTGTCCTAATTTCTCTTTGGTATACAAGCAAAGGAGATTGTAACAGGAAGCATGGATATATAATTCTTTTATTCTCCTAAATATGTTTGTTATTTATCCTTCTACAAGCTGGTGGTGACAAAGAAAGACTGAGAAAAATGCAATTTGTATATATTTTTCTGGAGATTTTCAGGCGATTCTCTAGTTTTTATCCCGGAAGCTTAAAATCTGCTGTTGTCTAGCCTGAGTGTAGGTTATGACAACCTACCTGGAAAACTGGCTAGTCACTTCAGGCATGATGTGAAAATTACATTAAGCTTTGAAGTTTCTCTTTGTTAAGTTTAGCAAAGTACTTAGACTATATGTTTATGTGCCTGAAAAAGTGAATGAAAAAAATGAATGAAGGCACATATGAAAAAAAGCTTTTAAAAGTCAAAATTAATATGAATTTGAATGTAAATATGAATGTGAATAAGTGAGACGTTAAACAGGGACTAAACAGTCAGCAAACAAATATCTGAAATTAATACACACAAACACAACAGAATGGAATTGTGAAGAAAACAGACACTTATATACATGAGTTTCAATCCATCATACATGAAGTTTCTTCTTTCACATCTGGTCGTGGCAGAGAAACTAGTACCAGAAATGGCCTAGAACTAGAATGACGTAAAAAAATTGGGCAAGGTGTATATATAAAACAAGTGTGTTTTTACAATTTTGGCAGGTGGAAGCTGAGAAATGTTATCTCTGAAAGAAAGAAAACAAATGAGACACACGGTGTGATTTTCCTCAGCTCTCTCTTTTGGGACACTTTCTGAATTGTGGCAAAAGAAGGAGTCACTCAAGCAGAATATTGGGGCCTTCAGCCTACCAATTGAAATTCCAAGAGACTGAGGCAGAGTACCAGAGGGCAGAGAGCTGCCCGGCATAAAGGTTCCCTGCTATTTGCACAGGGACAACTTGATTCTTTGGATAACTACCCATTAAGAATAACTGGCTGTGTAAGAACAACCATTTGGGAGCTTATATCTGAAAAATTATCGGAAGACATGTAGGATGGGAGATGCTTGATTTACAATCCATGAGAGTGGAGAAACGGTGTTGAACACCCAGCGTCTTCAATAGAGGCATAAGAATTGTCATGCTTGAACAGTAGTCCTCATCTAAAACTACAGTGAAGACTTTGCATTAGTTTTCTTCTGCTGCCATAAAAAATTACCACAAATTTAGTAGCTAAAAATAGCACAAATATGCTGTCTTACAGTTCTAGAGATCAAAAGTCTAAAATGGGTCTCACTGTCCTAAAATCAAGGTGTGAAATTGCATTTCTTTCTGGAGGCTCTAGGGGAGAATCCATTTTTTTCATTTTCAAGCATCAAGAGGCAGTTTGCATTCCTGGGCTCATGATTCCCTTCCATCCTCAAAGCCAACAATGACCAGTTGAGTCTCACATCTCACATCTTCCTCACATCATCACTCTGACACCGACCGTCTTTTCTGCCTCCCTGTTTTACTTTAACAAACTATTATGATTTAATTGGGCCTACTTGATAAGGATACTCTTCTTATTGGAAGGTCAATTAATTATCAACCATAATTGCACCCACAAATGTAACCCTCAACCTTCCTCTTTCCATGTACTATAGCATATTCATAGGTTATGGGAATTAATCTAGAACAGTCTGTAGAGGAGTGGGGGTGGGGGCATACTTCTATCTAACTCAATTGTTTTAAACACAAATTAACAAACAATGACCATAAAGCACCGAAAGATTCCAAAAAAAAAAAAAAACTCAAGGAATCTGACTTCTTGCCAAAACAATCTACAAAAGCTTTAAAAAAAGAAAACAATGCCGTTTCCCCAAATTACCAAGACTGGGAATTAAAGACAGGACCATACATACCTCAAACATTGAAAGAATAATAAAGACGTGTAAGGAACAATTTTAATGCAGTGCTGACTTAAGAAACAGGAAACTCGAATACTCTTGTAATCACTTTAAAAATTGAATTCATAATTAAACATTTTACCACAAAACAAACTCTAGGCACAGATGGCTACATTGGTGAATTTTATAAAACATTTGATGAAGAAACGGTACAAATCACACACAATTTTTTTTTTAGAAAATAGAAATGGCAGGAAATAACGTTTTTTTCTCTGAAAACTAATGGTAGTTTTTCTAACGGTATAAATGAATATCTTTTGAAACCCTTCCAGATAGACTAATAAAATGAAAGAACATTTTTAAAAAAGCTCTCTGCATCTGCAAAAAGTTAACCAGGATTAAAATGACGAAAATTCTATGACAGAGTTGGAAGAAAAGAGGCTAATGCGTTTTGAATCAAGATCTAGGGGCTTCAAATGTCAAAGCTAAATAAAATGAATAGCAAAACATATATCAGAGAAGGAGCACCCTTTTTCTGAGTAGTGAGGCAAGCATATGTACCAAGTCAGCATCCCCTTGCAATCTGCACCCAGATCTCTGGAACTAGCTCTACCCAGTCCAACCCTTTTGAGAAACTCTTTGGTAGTTTCTTATAAATTAAATATACCCTTACCATGCAACTCAGAAATTTTCCTCTGAGTTATTCATCAAAAAGATGCTAAGCAGGGGAAAACTTTTGGGCATATAAAATAATGTACACAAATGTTCACAGAAGCTTTATTCACAAAAGTCAAGTTGAAAACTTAAACGATCATTAACATGTAAGTGGTAATATATCCATGTAATGGAGTACTACTCTGCAATAAAATATTATAAACTCCTCACCATAAGTATATATGATTTTAATTTGTCAATTAAAAATAAATATAATTCTTTAAAAAATGAATTACTGATACAAATATTGACGTGGTGGAATCTCTAAGCCATACCACTGAACAAGAAGATTTTGAAGCAATCACAGATCCTACAATTCTGTTTATGTGGATTTTTAGAAAAGATTTATGAAATTTAGAGAAATAGAAAGCAGATCATTTCTTGCCTGAGGATAGTGGTGTTGGGGGATGCTGCGAAAGGGAACAAGATAACTTTCGGGGACAATCAGTAGTTATATCTCTTGGTTGTGGTGGTGGGTATATGGACTTACGTATTTGTGAAAATTATCAAACTGTAAACAAATAGTTTGATAAACAAATATAGTTGAAAATCTATAAATAAATAAACACTGAATATCAGTTTATTTTATAGCAGATAATAACAACTCAGCACCACCAATTTTTAAAAATAAGTAACTCTTGATCAACCAAATGCACAAAAACGTGCTCCAGTAGAAATCAAAAGAAAAATATTTGCAACAATGTAATAGGCAAATACATTTTACTTAGGATTCCAAATCACCAAGTTTGATTGTAAAATTTAAAAAAAGCTTTTAAATTATATCATTACATTTAGCTATAAATGTATTTATACCATCAAAAATGTAAAAATGCAAGCCACAATTTGGAAGAAAACATTTGCCATCCTTATATCTGACATAGTGACCTGATCCAGAAAATTGAAATAACGCAACTTAATAAAAAGAAGGCAATAGCATAGAATTTGGACCAAAGATTTAGGCGGATATTTCATAAAATATGACATACATAGCCAATATATGCACACAAAGCAGCTCACTATCATTATTTATCAAGGAAATGCAAAATAAAACAATGAGGAACTACCATTACTTAGTTACTGTAATGGCTAAAATTAAAAGGAATAGCAACACCAGACATTGTCCAGGATAAGAATTGATTTGAATTCTTATATTGCAGTTGAGAGCATAAAATGGTACAACTTTAGTAGAACCGTTTGGTATGTTTTGGCAAAGTTAAGCACACGTTTACAGTAACAACAATCTCATTTTAAGGTATTATTTAAAGAAAAATGAAAGCATATGTCCACAAAGAATACTTATGTAGGAAGGTTCATAGCAGTGTTACTCAGAAAAGGCAAAAACATAAATAAACCCAAATTATGCAGATAACTGGATATGCATGATTTCATATGTTCATCTATTTGTATACTAGTTAGTGGTAAAAAAATGTTTTTTATGCAAAAAACATAAAGAGATAAATATTTGAAACATGCTGAGTGAAAAATATCATAAACAAATATATGTTGCATAATTTTGTTTATTTGAAATTATAGGCCAGGCGCAGCGGCTCAAGTCTGTAATACCAGCACTTTGGGAGGCCGAGACGGGCGGATCACGAGGTCAGGAGATCGAGACCATCCTGACTAACACGGTGAAACCCCGTCTCTACTAAAAAAATACAAAAAAAAACTAGCCGGGCGAGGTGGCGGGCGCCTGTAGTCCCAGCTACTCGGGAGGCTGAGGCAAGAGAATGGCGTGAATCCGGGAGGCGGAGCTTGCAGTGAGCTGAGATCCGGCCACTGCACTCCAGCCCGGGCGACAGAGCGAGACTCTGTCTCAAAAAAAAAAAGAAAAAAAAGAAAAGAAATTATAAGAAAAGTGAAATCTAATAGTGACAGAAAGTAGATCAGTGGTGGCGAATGTAGAGTGAATGTAGAGTGACTATGTAGAGTAGGCAAAACTTTACTCTCCTAGAGCTTTTGTTTGTTTCTTTCTTTCTTTTGTTTTCTTTTCTTTTGTTTTTGACTGAATCTGAGAATTAAAATTGACATAAGACAAATGGACTGGAGAAAAGCATATAAGCTGATTTAATACAAGTTGTGGCACTGAAGCCTTTATAAAGAAATGAAGACCCAAGGAAGTACTTAGAGTCAAAGAGTTGTAGACTGACTTGGACAAAAGAAAGCAAGTTGTGAAAAGGTGATAAAGCGAATGGGACTCGGTCTAGGGTAGTTAATTGGGTAAAGAAGTGACTAGGAAGATACGGGTTGTTTGTAAAGATTTCTCTTGTCCTTAACTCCCTGTCCTTGATGATAAGAATGTTATTTTCCTTTTGGTGTAGGGAAGACGTCTTTCACATGGAAATTTCATCTCCTCCTTTTAAGAAATGGAAGGAAGGCCAGAGTGATTCTTCTTGCACCTGCTGTTTGTTAAATGCCTTTAATTCAAAATAATTCTTATGCCAAAGTGGCATATTTAGAAGTGGTGTGTGTGTTCTGAACTTCAACTACAAGGTGACACATTTGGAAATGACAGTAATGCACTCTTTTCTTGATTGTTAACATACATGAATACATTTGTTCAAACCCCTAGGATACACTAACAGAGTGTTTTATTTCTTGTAAAATGTGCCTTAAAAAAGACTTTTTTAAAAATAAAAATTAACAAAAAAGAATGGAGAAAAACAAGCATAGGAGGAAGATGTGATTAAATATGTGCCAAAAAAGTTGAAACATGAAAAGGAATAATTATTTATAATAATTTATATGCAGAACTCGAAACATTAGTTATTTGTTTGTCTTATAACTGAAATTAAAATAAGATATGGAACTTTTTTCCTAGAAAATAATTAAGGGAGTATATTTTCCTTTTATTTTCTGCTGAGATATGCTGGAATCTGGAGTAATTCACTGAGAAATGGGTACTAACTATTGAAGGTGGGTTTTTAAACAAATTCTCTTCAGTACATTTCTCTAAGTGTATCTTGTCCAAATTACCATCTACAACCCCTTGGAAAACAAAGCTTTTTAGACTGCTGTTGCTATAAAATGTTTTGCAATATAAGAAGTTTATGTGCATAAAACAAGTGATTATCAAACAAATTAGTAAAACTTTGTTGATAATCTCTTCCAGGCAAGTGAAGTGGCAGCTGCCTTAAGTAAGTGGACAGTAAATCTCAATATATGCCTAAACAATTGTTACATAGTAAAAAATATTATATAATACTCAATAAAATAATTTTGTAAGTCATTAACAAAACTTCATAATAATGAATACTTTAAACTGGTTTCATGTTTTGCTTGTGTTTAGTGAAATAGCTGTGAAAATTTTCCCTCAACAATTTACTCTTGCTGTGTAATAGAGTATAAAAACTCAAATTTTATCATGTAAAATATAAACATAGAATCCGTTGAGGACTAATGTTTATGACTCAAAGAAATTGTGTCATATATTGTTATAAAATTCACATGGCATTACTTGAAATTTTTTTTACTGGCTAAAAGATAGTCCACGATATTGAAATCCTTATTTCCCACTAAAAGGGGTTTATTCAGTTGCCTACTAAGGCGACAAATTTTCACCAAAACAAGTTATTTATTGAAAGTACAGCTTAATGTGCATTACTATGTACTTTCAAAAATGTTTCTTTTACTTAATAATGCAAATACGAATTTTCTAGTAATTTTATATTTACTATATAAGATGTGCTTTAAAATAAATCGACATTTATGAAGTACTGTTTCTATTCTAGGCATTGTATAACAGTTACTCTATTTAATCTTTATAATCACCCTTTGAATAGTTGCAATTATATTCCATACTTTCCATATGACACAATCAACGTTCAGAGTTAAGGAACTTACCTAAGGTCATTAAAAGGGTCCTTAATTTTCAGAGCCTGTGCAGTGCTTCTCCCTATCTGATCTGCTGACAGTTTTTGTGTTTCTGAACCCAAAGAATCCCACTATTATTTAACTCCCTTATACCATCATATGGACAATTTAGATTATTTGCGCATTTCCAGTTTATGATAACCAATTGACTTTTGCAGGAAAGACTTCTGTCTTATCTCCTCTTTATAGTTCTCTCTCTCTCTCTCTTTTTTTTTTCTTTCGAGATGGAGTCTCACTGTGTCGCCCAGGCTGGAGTGCAGTGGGGCGATCTCGGCTCACTGCAAGCTTAGCCTCTTGGGTTCACGTCGTTCTCCTGCCTCCGCCTCCCCGAGTAGCTGGGACTACAGGCGCCCGCCACCACGCCGGGCTAATTGTTTGTATTTTTAGTAGAAACGGGGTTTCACCGTGGTCTGGATCTCCTGACCTCGTGGTCCGTCCGTCTGGGCCTCCCAAAGTGCTGGGATTAGAAGCGTAAGCCTCCTCTTTGTCTTTCTCTTAAGGCTAGTTGTCATTTATCTGTCTCTTCCCAAATCAGAATTTATCAAGGAACTCACTGCAAATAGAAACTGAGAATCTCTCTACGCAAGAGAACATGAATCTTGTCAGGAGCTTGGATGATATTTATACCTTTGATTTTAAACAATTGATCTAATAAGTTTGGAAGAGTTTTACAACTCACCAGTAGCTCCCAGGAACAGCGCTGTGTCTTCTCTCTTTAGAAAAGAGAAAAGTCATAACAGATGGAACGCTCTGTGAAATGTCTCATTGATTACAGAAAATGGGCCAAAATCTACAGGAAGTTATGAAGTTGATGGTAGATTGTGCTCTCCATATAGTTATTTTGAGTTTCAACCAGGTTGAAGCCTGTATCAATAATTCATTATTTTATTGCTGAGTAGTGTTCTATTGTGTGGATGTACCATGATTTGTGTATTCATTCATCTGTTGATGAACATTTAGATGGTTTTGAATATTTGTTTATTATGTATAAAGCTGCTATTAATATTTATTACAAGTCTTTGTATGCACACATGATTTAATTTCTCTTAGGCAAATACCTAGGGACTGGATGGCTGGATCATATGTGAATAGTTAGATATATATTTTACTGCTTTAGAAACTGCCAAACTACTTTCCAAAATGCATGTATCGTATTTCATTAATACCATCAGTATAGTGTAGCCCTAGTAATTTTATATCTTTGCAAACACATAGTATGACCAGTCTTTTCTTAGCCATTTCCATACATCTGTTGTGAAACTTCATTAGACACTTAATTTACTTTATCTAACGCTTAATGATGTAGTTTCATTTTATGTGTTTATTTGCCGTCCACATATCATTTTGGTGAAGTGTCTGTTGAAATCTATGCCATTATTAGAAATTGAATTACTTGTTTCTTATCATTATTGAGTTTTGAGAATATGTGTAAAATATATATTTCTTTTTCAGATATTATTTGTAAAGATTTTCTTAGTCTTTTATTCTATTTTTATTTTTTTTTCTTTTTT